>NC_135799.1:1112500-1410000 GCF_051106095.1 Pogona vitticeps
ACTCAGGTCACCACTCTGACTAAAGCTCTTTCCACATTCCATGCATTTATGTGGTTTCTCCCCAGTGTGGGTCCTTTGATGTACCCTAAGCTGACCACTGAGAGTAAAGCTCTTTCCACATTCCATGCATTTATGTGGTTTCTCCCCAGTGTGGGTCCTTTGATGTACCCTAAGCTGACCACTGAGAGTAAAGCTCTTTCCACATTCCATGCATTTATGTGGTTTCTCCCCAGTGTGGGTCCTTTGATGTAACTTAAGGGCACCACTCTGACTAAAGCTCTTTCCACATTCCATGCATTTATGTGGTTTCTCCCCAGTGTGGGTTCTTTGATGTACCCTAAGCTGACCACTGAGAGTAAAGCTCTTTCCACATTCCATGCATTTATGTGGTTCCTCCCCAGTGTGGGTCCTTTGATGTGACCTAAGGTCACCACTCTGACTAAAGCTCTTTCCACATTGTATGCATTTATGTGGTTTCTCCCGAGTGTGGGTCCTTTGATGTAACTTAAGGGCACCACGCTGACTAAAGCTCTTTCCACATTCCATGCATTTATGTGGTTTCTCCCCCGTGTGGATCCTTTGATGTGACCTAAGGGCACCATTCCAACTAAAGCTCTTTCCACATTCCATGCATTTATGTGGTTTCTCCCCAGTGTGGGTCCTTTGATGTAACCTAAGCTGACCACTCTGACTAAAGCTCTTTTCACATTCCATGCATTTATGTGGTTTCTCCCCAGTGTGAGTCCTTTGATGTACCCTAAGATGACTATTGCGACTAAAGCTCTTTCCACATTCCATGCATTTATGTGGTTTCTCCCCAGTGTGGGTCCTTTGATGTAACCTAAGGTTACCACTGTTACTAAAGCTCTTTCCACATTCGATGCATTTATGTGGTTTCTCCCCAGTGTGGGTCCTTTGATGTGAAGGCAGATTTCTTCTCTCGCTGAAACCCTTTTCACATTCCATGTTTTTGTATGATTTCTCCCCAGGATGAGTTCTTCAAACTAAACTAGCGGCACTGCTCTGAAGCTGTCTTCACACTTCAGGCATTTAATCCGTTTCTCCTTTAGCTCATGGGTTTTTTCTAAGCTTTTCTTCCCAGCTTCACACTTGACTCTTTTCAGGGACAGAAGAAGAGACTCTGTATAATTCTGGCCATCATGTTTGTTACCTGATAGAGAAAAAAAAGATGTCTTGAGAATATAGCACAGAGCAGAATCTAACTGGAGGTTAAACCAAAGAGTTTGCTCTGTCTTTGACTCCTTTGAAAGGCATATGTCTCCTGAAGACTTTACTGGCAACATTTGAAAAATTAGCCATATTGTGAAAACATCATGGACTCCCCTTGCCTGAATTGATACTTCCCAAAGGGCCAGTGATGGCAAAATATAGTTGATTAATATTAACCAAAATATTATTAAACATGGGCCATCAAGTCAATTCTGACTGATGGCTACCCTTTTTTGGAGGGTTTCTAGGTAGAGAATACTCAAAAGTTGTTCCCCATTCCCTGTTTCTGGGACCTTGCATTTTCCCGAGGGCCACACAAGCTGACCTTATCCGTGGGAGACACAGCAGGGAACCTCTGGTTCTGCAACCAGATATTTAAACTTTTTATTCATCAGCATATAAAAGTTAGTTTAGGAGATATTATATATGTATGCATCTAGTGATTGTGATTTAAAGTTTGTAAAACAGACACAGGGTTAATAAAAGTAGCAGATCACACACTGGTGAATATGGATTTTAAGAGTACATGTGATTATAAAGAAGCTAGGAGGTGGAGGTTACGTACAGGAATTTTATGTCAAAATATTCGTACAGATCAGGTCACTGAGAAATACAGTAAATTTAGGTCTTCAACATACTCACATAGGAATGTACGTTTGATCAGGTAGGCAGGGTAGAAATACAATCAATCAATCAATCAATCAATCAATAGGAAAGCCGAAGAAACAAAGTGTGTGTAGGTCAGCCAGATCCCGAAGGTGATTCATTGGGAAAGTTTGAGGCTGCCGTAGCCACGGGTAGGCGCCTGGGATTCTGGGGGCTGAAGTTTGTATGAAAGCAGCTCAGGTAAGAGCATTCGTTGCTGCACCTTTGCTTAAGGGCGGTCAGGCTGACAGTGGGATCGTGAGCAAAAAAGTCATTATATGTTCTGTACACACTGTTATGCTGAAGTTAAGCTATTTAATAATAATAATAATAATAATAATAATAATAATAATAATAATAATAATAATAATAATAATAATAATAATAATAATAATAATAATATAATTTATTGTCATTGTAAGTATATACACAGTATACCATACAACGAAATTCACAGACATCCAGAGACCAGACACATGCACACACATAACATTCCCCAAACACTCCCCACCCACTAGAAGTCCCCCACTAAAAATACAAACATCTACACCTCAGGCCAAGTAACACAGTCCAACTAATTGTTCACTACTGGTGGTCTTTAAGCTCATTATTAATTGCAATTATAGCTCTAGGATAAAAGCTATTTAGAAAACGTGTGGTCCGAGTCTTAATTGTTCTATATCTTCTGCCAGACGGTAACAGTTCAAAAAAGTTATAAGCAGGATGGGAAGAGTCTCTCAGGATGCTGTGTGACTTCCTCAGACAGCGGGATGTGAAGATGTCATCCAGGGTTGGTAGCTGGAGCCCGATGATATTCTGGGCAGTTTTAATGGTTCTCTGTAGAGCTTTTTTGTCCGCTACAGAGCTACTCCCAAACCATGCCAGAATGCCATAGGTTAGGACACTCTCAATGGTGCTACGGTAGTAGGACAGAAGTAAATGCTGTGATAAATTTAACTTCCCGAGCATTCTCAGGAAATACAGCCTCTTCTGTGCCTTCTTTATTAGCATGTTGGCATTTATAGTCCATGAGAGGTCCTCTGAGATGTAAGTACCCAGAAATTTAAAACTACCAACTCTCTCCACTTCCTCACCGTTTATGTACAGTGGTAAATGTACATTTCTCTTCCTCCTAAAATCAATTATGAGTTCTTTAGTTTTTTTGATGTTAAGTGTGAGATGATTTTCTTTACACCATAGTATCAATCTTTGTACTTCCTTAAATTAGATGTTTAAATACAAAGTATTTTTATAATTACGTTTGCCTGTCATAGGGTTTTGCATCCAGAGAGAAAGACAAAGCACGGAGTTTCTGTCAGCTCTCTTCTCATTCCCTCCAGAGGGGGAACATCTACGCTTCCACCAAGGATTTTCTTTGTGTCCACATATCAAAAGTGTTCTTGACATTTTACAACATAAACATATATTAGACAAAACGGAGAAAGATATGACGGAAATATGGAGAATAATTCGTAAGAGAGCGTAGTAAGGAAAGCCTAATTTGATGTACTATGTAATGTGTAACACAGGGTTACTACCTAAAATTATTTTTTCTTTAGGATGAAACCAATAAAGGAAGATTTGACAGACTGGCAAAACATAATTAACAGATTTTGAAATAGTGATGAAAAAGCAAGGATTAATAAAAAGTACTGGTATTAATACCAGAAACTAGGAGGATTAGGTTGACCAAGGAGTGGGGAACTAGCACCTCATGGGATTTGGAGTCTCTCCCTCTCTTAATGCAGCCTAAATAGCACTGGCCTTTTTTGCAGCCACATCACACTTTTGGCTCATCTTTGACGTGATCTAAAACGATTCCAAGGTCCTTCTCGCTCCTAGTACTTCTGACCAAGGTATCCCCCGTCTTGTAACGGTGTGAAATAGCAGGGGAAACCATGGAACCCAGAGACACTCCAGAGGCCAAGAGGTGAAGAGGTGGAGCAGGACTCACCCAGCACCACTACCGTTCACAGAGCGAAATCCCACAAGAGGAAATCCCAGAAGCTGACAGTGCGACAATCCACCGCTTCTCTTCCAAACTGAAGGCAAAGGTCAGGGCTGTTTTTCAGCAAGTGTGGATGGCAGGGAGCAGAAGAGAGGGTGTCCTGGGTAGACCATCTTCACTGCTCCCAGTCCTGCTCCTAATATTCAGGCTGCCTTTTCCTATGGGGAGCCTGGCAACTTTTTCTCCTGCTGGCAACACACTGGATCATATTTTTAAAAAATTGTGGCTACAGAAGTACAATATCCCACATTCAGACTGTCAGGTTATATAAAATAAGCCAAATACAACAGAACCTGAATTTTACAGCCATGAACATTCGGTACAGAGACCATGTACACAGTGTCAGCAGGTGTGTCCAACAAGGACACTGGAATACACAACTTAAGGGTGAAGATGATGATGTCAGGTCTCTGACCACCGACTGGACAGTGTGGGATAGTCTATATGGCCACTGGGTCATGACTTCTTTCTCTTGGCTCATGGAGAGGGTTGTGGACTTTTACGCCGTTGCTGCTGTTTATAAATGGCAATAGACTTAGTTGCTAGAAGTCTAGTCTCTCTGACTGATTTTCTTGACTGCTGGGAGTGAAACAAGGAGCTTCAGCAACAGGCGCTGCTAAAAAAACTGTGCCACTCCGACATAAGCACTACTGAGGCTGATGAACAGCTCTGGAGGTCTCCAAAGCTTACACACCAGGCTGGAATTCCACAGTTTATTACTGTTACTATTATTATTTATGTTGTTGTTATTGTTATCTTAATGTATACACCGCATTTCTCCCAAGAAGGGACCCAAAGCAGCTCAGAACATTAAGTCACACAGTTAAAAACACTGTAGGTTAAATATTAGAATACAAATTATTGGACGAAATTGGCAACTACAGGGCCGTCGCCAATGTTTCTTTCATGAGCAAAGTGGTCGAGAGGGTGGTGGCTGATCAGCTTCAGGCTCACTTGGATGAAACAGATGCCCTGGATCCATTCCAGTCGGGCTTCAGGCCGCACCACGGTACAGAGACGGCATTGGTTGCCCTGTGTGATGACCTGTTGAGGGAGGCCGACAGGGATAAAATGTCTCTGCTGGTCCTCCTCGACATCTCAGCGGCCTTTGATACGGTCGACCACACTATCCTCCTGGGTAGGCTCTCCGAGTTGGGAATTGGTGGCTTGGCACTCGCCTGGTTCCGTTCCTTCTTGGGGGACCGTCCCCAGAGAGTGCAACTTGGGGAGAGGGTCTCGGCCCCGTGGAGTCTCAATTGTGGGGTTCGATTATCTCCCCAATGCTGTTTAACATCTACATTAGGCCGCTGGGAGGGGTCATCAGGGGTCTGTGGGGCTTCGTGTCATCAATATGCTGATGACACCCAGCTATATATTTCCTTTTCACCAACTGCAGGTGATGCCGTCCTGTCCCTACAGCGCTGCCTGGGAGCCGTACTGAAATGGATGCAGGAAAATGGGCTGAGGCTGAATCCGGACAAGACGGAGGTTCTGAGGGTGGGTGGCCCTGTGGTTGGCAGCTTTAGTGACTCTCTTACATTTGTGGGGGTGACCCTGGCCACGAAAAGTGGGGTCCGCAGCCTGGGCGTACATCTGGACCTGACACTCACCATTGAAACGCAGGTGGCATCGGTAGTCTGCACCGCCTTTTTCCATCTGTGGCGGATCGCTCAGCTGCGGCCCTATATCAACATGGGGGCACTCACTACCTTGGTGCATGCGCTCGTAATTTTAAGATTAGACCACTGTAACGTGCTTTATGTGGGGCTGCCTTTGAGGCTGATGCGGAAACTTCAGGTGGTGCAGAATGCGGCGGCCAGACTCCTCACTGGAGTGAGAAAATACCAACATATTTCTCCAACTCTGGCTGCATTGCATTGGCTGCCCATTCGTTTCCGCGTCGACTTCAAAGTCTTAATGCTTTACTTGCAAGGCCCTAAACGGTTTAGGACCTCAATATTTGGTGGAACGCCTGCTCCCACCAAGGTCTACGCGGATCACCCGCATGAGTCAGGAGGTGAGGCTGAGGAGCCTGACACTGAGAGAGGCCTGGAAGGAAAAGACACGAAACCGGGCCTTCTCGGCGGTGGCTCCTCGCCTCTGGAACAACATCCCTTCAGAGATTCGTGCGTCCCCTATGCTGGGAATCTTTAAAACCCAATTAAAAATATGGTTGTACATCCAGGCCTTCCCTCCAGTCAATACCTCATTTATTATCTATTCCTTCTTATTTTATTCTCACTCAATTTTATTTTAACTGTATCAAATGATTATGTAATGTTTTTGTGTTTTATTGTATTATCCTATACTGGAAGCCGCCTAGAGTGGTCGAGTAGACCAGATAGGCGGGGTACAAATCGAATCGAATCGAATCGAATCGAATCAAATAAATAAATAAATAAATAAATAAATAAATAAATAAATAAATAAATAAATATATGATTTAAAATATAATTAAAATATTAAAATAGGAAAAATTAGTATTATCTTCTTAAATGGGGTGCAGGGATTTATAATTGTTAAAAGCATGCCTGAAGAGATGGGTCTTTAGCTTTTTTCAGAAAGATAAACAGGGAAGGTTCCTTTCCTGATCTCCCGAGGGAGAGCGTGCCATGGCCTGAGGGCTGCCACCGAGAAGGCCCTCCTCTCCCATGTCCCCATCAGCTGTCCTTGGCCTGGCAATGGGGCTGAGAGGAGGGCCCCCTCTCCTGATCTTAATCCCCGAGATGGCGCATATAGGGAGATACCGTCCTTCAGGGAGCCTGGGCCCAAGCTGTTGCATTACTTAAAAGGAAACAGATCCTTAAATTAAATTTCCTATTCTGGATGTTACCAATAAAGATTACTGGCATGTAGTTAAAAGAATGGCAAGTGATGATTAACCCCTCTGACCAAAGTGGTTGAGACATTTTCCATAAATTCTTAAATGGGTGTATAAAAGATTGGATGAAACGGATACAAGATAGCAATCAAATAGGGAAGCTGGTGGGAGAAGGGAGGATTTCATGACTAAAAATAGTTTAGTTAGGAAAATGGGCAAAAGAATGGAAAAGGAAGAAAGTAGAAAAAATGTGAAATTTGAGGAAACTATTGAAAAAAAAGACTGAAGTTAGAAGCAATGAAAAATAGAAAGGAGATTGTAAGTGAAATGTGCAAACCGAGAGAAGAGGCAGGATATAAACCCCCAGGTGTTAAAAGGAAGACATGGTTAAAGAATCTGAAGGGAAAGATTGGAGTAAAACATGGAATATTTATTTTATTATTTATTTACGTATTTATTTATTGAATTTCTATGCCACCCATCTAGACATAGTCTACTCTGAGCGGCTCACAGAACACAAAGTAAAACAATAGAAATAAATTAGCAATTAACAACACATAGATAGTAATTTAAGATGGAGAGAATAAAAAGAAATTTAAATAGTGCCCGGAGGGAAGGCCTGTCTGAATAACCAGGTCTTGGTTTTTAAAAATGCCCAGCGAGGGGGCCAAAGGGATCTCTGATGGCAAGCTGTTCCAAAGCTGAGGGGCCACTGCCGAGAAGGCCTGGTGTCTCGTCCTTTCTTTCTGGACCTCCCTCGACGTTAGGCTCCTCAGGCGCCCCTCCTGACTAGAACGGGTGATACGAGTAGAGCTAGGTGGGAGGAGGTGTCCGGCCAAGTATCGAGGTACTAAACCATTTATTTATTTATTTATTTATTTGATTTATATGCCGCTCATCTGGTAAATCTATACCACTCTGAGCGGCTAACAGGAACATGTATACAATTATAATAAAAAAATTAAAATTTAGGGCTTTGTATGTAATCATTAACACTTTGAAACCAACGTGGAACCAAACGGGCAGCCAGTGCAAGGCGGCCAGGGTGGGAGTGATGTGTTGGTGTTTCCTCAACCCACTAAGAAGTCTGGCCACCGCATTCCGTGCCATTCGGAGTTTCCGCATCAATCTCAAAGGTAGCCCCACGTAGAGAGCATTACAGTGGTCTAATCTCGACATAAAGATAGGGTAATCTGTCAAAGATGGAAATAGGTGGAGCGGACCACAAACGCCACCTGTGTTTCCATGGTGAGCGCCTGGTCCAGATAGATCCCCAAGCTGCGAATCTCACTCTTCGCAGTAATAACAGAATTAGGAAGCATAAGGGTAAAAGAAAATTGCTATAGAGTAAAATGGAGATGGCACTTAACTCCGGTGGCATTGAATATATTAAATAATAATGCATCATCTCTGTGCTGGAGGTGTTTTATAGGAGATTAGGGAAAAAACTCGATTGAATCCATGATTGCCTTATTGAATATGGTTAATAACCAAGGGAAGAAAGAAGAAAAGGAATTAGCTATTAAATGGTGCCTATGGCAAGGCTCATCTTTGCAAGGAACAGGAAAAGCGATTATCAAATTAACCTTGAGGAACGGTATAGAAAAATGTGGAATGTGGCCACTGATGACAATGGACCAGTGAAATAAAAATCAGAAGAGGGATATTGAAAACTAGTAAGCGCCATGTGCTTTTGGAGAGAAATAGGGTGCTAAAAATGCAAAAATAACCATCATCCTGACCCCAACCAAGTCCCTAAGGGAAAGGTGGCAAGAGGTGGAGAAAGGTGGACGTGAGTAGCGTGGGTTAATTTCAGCTGATGGGATGGTGTGTATTGTAATTTGTATCCTCTCTTTATTTTCTCTTTGTGATTTTCTTTTCAATAATGGAGGTTCATCGGATCCTATAATCTCTGTCTCCGTATATCTTTCACCCCTTCATCTGACATTGGGATTCAAAATGGAAACATTTTCCCTCGATGTCCTCTCCTTATGACCAAAGACCATCATCCTCAAACATTATTTCAATGATGTTTCTGCAAGAGATTCAATAAGTTCTGGGGAAAGGATGGACAAAGATCTTGGCAATTTTTAAAAAAAAACCTGTGGGAACCTTGGGAGAGTAATCCTCAACCCACATTTATGTATGTACGTTTGTATGTGTGTATATCTGTATGTGTGTGTATGTACGTGCTCCATCTATCACTTGCTTAAAGTGGCACCTTCTCTAAAATCCATGCCTGGGGCCTGATAAATGCACAAACGCCCGCACCCGCACCCTGCAATCTCCCCACCTCCTGTTTCTTTCCAGAGGCTGTGCAAAGCTTCCCTTTTCCGTGTGAGAACCTCCCGGCAGGAGCCCTTCTTGAGGAAGAGACCGCACCCCTCCCTCCTCCTTGGGTCTCCGGCTTTCCCTTCCCTTCCTTTCAAGGGCAGCTGAGGCTCCGCGCCCGGCCAGGGGAGACCCTGCCTTGGTCGTCGCAGGAAGAGGCCAAAGAGATACAGGAAGAAGGTTGGCGGGTGTTCTTCTGGGACAGCATCAGTCCTGCAAAAACTGTAACGGATGCTCCCCAAATCAGTCAATTAGTCAACTGGAACTGACCAAAAAGACTCCATGGATTGAAAAAAAGGTCTACTCTTGCAGAGAAGCCAGAAGAAGAAGAAGGCACTCCTCCATCTTTCCCTCTCCAACAATCCCGACATGCAGGAGTCACTTCACCCTCTTCGATCCCAAAAGAGGAAAGGAGAAATGGGGGTGGGGGCATGCCAGGCTGTCCAGAGTTGGAATCTCACTGACAGCACCACCATTTTGATACTGTCATGGGGTCCAAATTTGTTAACTGAAACAGACTTAGCATGGCAGGTGCAACTAACCAAGAAAACTGGGAAGTCATCCTGTATCAGCAGACGATGGAAGGTGTAAGAGAACAATGTAATGTAATTTGTCGGGTGCTGATGTGGATATAAACGAGGAGGAAGACATGCACCATTTGCTTCAGTTTGAGAGCTTATGCCATCCTGAACTCAACTGCTCTGAGAGCTCCCATTTCCTCAGAGACAGAGAGGCTGCCAGTTGGTCTCTCTCTCTCTGTCTGTATGTTTGGAAATGGACGAATGAAAGGAACTATTTGTTTGAGAGTTCTGTTCCACCAGGACTGAAGAACTTGGGGGAGAACAGTTCAAATCCTGACATTTCACACCAATTCAGTCCTTTGCACTCTCACGCCCCATCTCGGTGGCCCCTCTGGCCCTCACCAGGCACCATGGAAGGTCTGGTAGAAGGCGTTCTCGAAATGCTCCAGATGCTTCCTGCAATTGGGCTAAAATTCTCTGAAATACTGATCTAAGCTTTAAAACGTCTCGCATCCTGCTAATCATAGAGTTATTGTTTAATGAATAAACAAATACAGTGTCGCATCTGATCTCAAAGAATGAAAGAGCTCTTACCTGCTTTAAGGGAGGCTTTGGGTTTCTTTTTCGTCCAGAGAAAAGTCGGGAGAGCATCAGCTGAACCTCACCTCGTCCTTGGGAGAAAAGAAAAAAAACACAAATCATTCTGGAGCCTCTCTCAGATGGACAAAACTAAAAGCTTTCCCTTAGCATAGAAGCCTTTGTCTTTCTGACAATCTGGAGAATTCAATTCTTCAAAAAATACCCTCCAGTTTATGATTGTGTGTGTGTGTGTGTGTGTGTGTGTGTGTGTGTGTGTGGAGATTGTGTGCTTCTATGCCCACGATTCCAAAAGCCAGGAAATAGCCCAAAACTGCTGCACAATCTCGTGCCCGCCTTGCCAGCTGGAAAAAGGAGGCTGAGCCAGACAGAGCAAAGGGCGTCTCAAGGGTGGCCACACACAAGGCAGCCGTCCAGAGGGTCTAACAGCAGGGGGTCCCCCCCAACCTTGGGCTTCCGGATGTTCTTGGTACTTCCGCTCCCAGAAATCCTGGCCAGCAGAGGCAGAAGTGAAGGCTTCTGGGAGTTGCAGTCCAAGAACATCTGGAGGCCCGAAGTTGGGCACCCCTGGACTCTGCAGGAGACCCTCTTCTGCTCTTTGCCCTTCACAGCCCTGACCATGGCTTTACGTCTGGGGGAGGAGTGGTCACTTGACGAAAAAAAGGGAGTCAGATTCTGGGATGTTCCCTCACGTGGTGTCGCTCTGTGAACGGCAGGGGTGCTGGGGGGGGAGATTCCTATTCAACCCCCCCAACCCTCAGCCTGTGGAGTGTTTCAGGTTTCCCTTAATTCCCCGTACTATTTCACAGAGGCATGAAAAACCGGCAAGAGTCTAGGCAGAAGAATGTGGTGGTCCGGCCCCCCCTTCTAGGGACCCCCACCCCACCCCCACTGTTCTCGTGCCTCCTCCCTCCCCCGCAAAAAAATAAAGGCCCCCAAATTGCCCCCCCACCTCCGTCCGGATCCTGAAGCGGGAAAAGAGGCCGGAAAGAAACAGCGAGAGAGGAAATGGGGGGAGGGAGGGGGCACGGCCTCCACTTCCGGTTCCGGTGGGGGGGGACGCAGCCCCTCCTCTCCGGCTTTCGTAGCTCTACGTTCTCCCCCCCCCTCCCTTCCCTCCCAACCAATCGCCGCTGAGATTCGGTAACTTTCAGTCTCCATCCTGGGGAAGGGAGAGAACGTAGAGCTGCGAAAGTGGTAGAGGAGGGGGAGAGCAGGAGGGGCCCCTCCCTCCCCCCCTCCCCCCACTTTTCCTCCCTCGCCCCTCCCCCCTCCCGACCTCTTTCCCGCCTGAGGATCCCAACGGAGGTGGGGGGGCGATTTGGGGGCCTTTTTGGGGGGGCAGGAGAGAAAGAGGGGAGGAAAATACTCGGTCGGGGGGGGCGCAGGAGGGGCCTTTCCGTGGAATCTTCGGCGGGAGGGGGGATCTTTCGTGGGGCTTGTGGGGGGGAAAGAGAGGCGGGAACTCAGGACCCCCCCTCCCGACCAAGGCGCCCCCCCTCAGCCCCCCCCCCCGTGGCGACTCCGTCTTTGACGCCTTTGTTTTCTTTCCGGTTCCTCACAAAAGAGGCAGGCTGCTTCCTCCTCCTCCTCCTCCTCCTCATCATCATCATCATCAACCTCCCTCCCCCCCCCCCGAGATGCTCTCACTTCAACCTCAAATCGATTCAGGGACAGACCCGTGAAGAACCGCCTTCCGTTCCTCCATCAGGGAGGGGTGGAGGGGCTGGCTGGGAATGAAGGCAGCAAATCCCAGGGAGGTCCCTGAGCCCAGGGGTGCCTCGCAGGACCGGGTCTTCGCTAGGCATTGACTTTTTGGGTTTTTTTCCTGGGCTTTCTTTTTGTCTCCTGAGCACATGGCCTGGGGGGGGGGCCTAGGAGTGGGACTTCCTGATTTAAAAGCGCGTGTCCCAGGACCGCAAATTTTATATCTAGCCTTAATAGGGTAAATAGGAAATCCAATGAGCCGGGGAGTCAGGAAAGTTTTAAGGATCAGATCATACTTCTGCACTATTAAAGAGCCGGCCGGGGAGGTGGGGCTCGTCAGCCTTGGAAGGCAGCCCATCTCGGAGAAGGAAAACTCCGATTTCAAGCCTCCACTGCCTTGTGGCTTTATCCACTCATGGAAAAGGCTTCAGGGGTTAACCTTGAGGCAAAACCCGGAGCTGGAGTCCTCTATTGGCTCTTGCCTTTCCATTGGATCATTTCAGCAATGTGGAGAGGGGGGATCTGCTGCTCCTCCATATTACCCTACCCGGGATTCATGCTCTGGAGAGGACACTCCTCGATTCAGAGCATGTTACCATAGTGTCTCGAGACTGAAGGATGCCTATGCTATGACTTTTTGCGATCGCAATTCGCGAAACAGCAATTCCTATGGGGGGGGAATTCCACTGGACGATCTTTGCTCCCTGCTCCGCAAACCGATTTTCGCTAGGCGACGATTTCGCTAAACAGCGATTTCAGTGGAAAGGATTATCATCGTCTAGCGAGTCACCACTGTATGTATTTAACTCCTTCTATGACTTCAATATATTTCCCAGGCTCTGATCTCTCATTCCCTCAATCAATCAATCCCCCTTTGAAACTCTCTCTCTCTCTCTCTCTCTCTCTCTCTGTCCAGACCCCTCCTTTTGTGCCCCCCTTTCTTCTCTCCTGCTCCCGCCTTCCGTCCTCCTCATTGGCTCTCCTGCCAAGGTTCCCTGTTGACAGACAGGTGCTGACTGGGGTACCCGCGACACCCCCTTTCTGTGTGTGTTCCTTGCAGAGTCCCCTCAGGCTGGCCTCTCCCTCCCCCCCTTTGGTGGTTGTTCCTCCTCCTCCCCCCCACCTTCTCCAACCAAAGTCTGGACGCAACCCCCCCAAAACCACTTTTGTTGGAAAGATTTGGGGAAGGGGTCCTTTTTGAGGGGAAAAAGAGGAGGGGGCTGCAAAGGGGTGGGAGTAGGGGATGGGGGACTATAGGAGGGGTCCACAGAGAAATGGGGCTTGGCGGGGGTAGTAGATAGGGGGTCGGCTGGGAGGGAGGGATGTGGCAGATAAGGATGATACTTCATTTCTATGGCAGCCTGCAACGGAGGGAAGTTCCTGGAACGCGAACCAGGCCCTGCCCTGAACCCAGACCCTCAACACCCCCCCACCCCCTTCCTACCCACCCAGAGCAATGGGGGCAGGAGAGCCCCTGGGGAAAGGGGCTGCACATTTCCTACACTGGGAAAATTCTCTCTCTCTCTGTGTGTGTAGTCTTGTGTGAGGTTTGCTGATGATGATTTTGGTTAAAAAATATTCTCAGAAAATTGTCTGAATCTCCTCTTGGTTTCCAGGAAGAGACTTTCTTAGAGGCAGGAAATTCAGTCATTCTTTCAATGAAAATTACTTTTATCCTGCCTTTCTCCTCTTTGCTTGTTTATGTCTTGCTGTTTTCATTGGCGCAGGGGATGGTGGTCAGCTGGATGGCCAGACCTTGGGGACCAGAGAGGCTGAGCGAAGGGCCTCCTGGAAGGTCTTAAAAAGCAGACAGAAGTTGTGTGTCATCATCACACGGGGGGTGTCGGACCATCACATTCTTCTGGATAGCCTCTTTCCGGGTTTTCATACCTCTGTGAAATGGTATGGGGAATTAATGGAAACCTGAAACACTCCACAGGCTGAGGGTCGAGGGGGTTGAACAGGAGTCCCCCCCCCCGCCCCAGCACCACTGCCATTCACAGAGTGACACCATGTGAGGGAACATCCCAGAATCTGACTCCCCTTTTTGTCAAATGACCACTCCTCCCCCAGACACAAAGCCATGGTCAGGGCTGTGAAGGGTAACTGCAACTCCCAGAAGCCTTCACCACCCCCTCTGCTGGCCAGGATTTCTGGGAGCGGAAGTCCAAGAACATTTCACCAGTCTCTGTGGCCGGCATCTTCAGAGGACAGGAATCAAAACTCTTCGCTCTGGTGCAATTCCGACTCCTGTCCTCTGAAGATGCCGGCCACAGAGACTGGCGCAACGTTAGGAAGAAGAACCTTCAGAACAGGGCCAATGAGCCTGAAAAACCCACAACAAACATGCAAAAGTATTTAAACTATTTAAAATATATATACAAAGTAAAAAAGCACTATTTGGCTGTAAGTGTGTTAACAAAGAGAACATTTTGTTCTCACCCAGCTGTGTGTAAAATCCATTGCTGGCTGTCGCTGCCACGTGGCTATATTCCCACTCTTCCAAGGACTTTCACCCGGCATCAGTTCCGTCGTCTGTTGTACTCCTTGAAACCAAAAATCTATGGTTCTCAGTCAATCAAAGAGGCAATAAAAGGGATAGAGACGAGGAGAGAAATGGTTGTTCCATCAGCTTCTTCCATCATCTCCCTCCCCAACAGCCAGACTCTTCAATTAGTCCTCGTTAATTCCATCTCTTTTCGTTAATAAATCCCAACCGCATGGCAGTCTCAAAACTTTGACCGTCTCTCTTCCTTCACGGTCCTCGTCGGCCCTGCCTGTCCTGTTTGGCTCAGGAAACTTTACGGTGTGTATGTGTGTTGTGTGCTGTGTGGATCGGGCAGTTGAGGTCTGGCCACTGGGTGTCTTCTCCACTGAATCAGGACAAGGCCCCGAGAACCTCACCTGGAGGACGGAGAAGCTTCCCCAGATCGATCGATCGAGGGTGTGTGTGTCTGGACTGGGACAGGGGGCTTTCCACCCGGGCGGGGAGGGGGCTCGACCTGGCCTTCCAAGGGGGAGGGGGGACCCAGTCTGGTCCCAAAGGGGCTTCTGCAGAAGAAAGGAAACGAGCTCGCTTTGCCATGACTGTAGGAAGGAGGTCGGCCTCCTTAGCACACACCCCAAAATGGTGGGTCCCTATTTGCTTCAGCCTCTTTCATGAAACCAGGAAACTAGCTAACAGAGTGGTCTTAATCGACTAGATAGGCGGGATATAAATTGAATAAATAAAAAAATAAATAAATAATACTCCCTGTTACCCAAAAAGGGGTTGGGGCGACCCTCCAAGAGGAAGATTTGGGGAAGCCTCAGGTGGTGGTGGAGAAGTCACCCCCTCCATGGAAGTCCCCCCCCAATGAGAACCCAATGAGAACTCGCTCCTCCTGCACGTCACCTGTTGCTGGGTGGAAGCCTCCGGGGCGTCTATTATGGCGTCTATGAGGGGGGTTGCCTGGCAACCCGGTGACTCAAAGGGAGAGGTTCTGGCTCCGCCCAGAAGACAAGGGAGACCCAATGAGAGCTCCCTCCTCCTCCTGCTCCTTCCGGGTCACCTGTCTCCGGGCAGAAGCCCCTCCCTCTGGAAGGCTGGCTGGGCAAGAACCCCCGGTTTCCCCACCCCCTTTCTTCCCCCTCGATTGACTGACAGGCTGCCCTCCAGGCTCCACCCACAGCTCGTCTCTGCGCAAGCGCGAGATCCCCTCCCTGGCTCGCTCTACCTCCTGCGCATGCGCTCCTCTTCCCCACAGAGGGGGGGTTGGTTTAGCCAGTGGGGGGGAGGGGCTGTGGCGCCTGCGCAGTTGAGAAGGCGGCCAGAAGGTCTCCCCCCCCTCAGAGAAGGCGGTTGGGGGAGTTTTAGTGGCCTTTCTCGTAAGTAGAAAAATCCCCCCCCCCCGTGTGTCCCTGGGAGAGTTGGGGGTGGGGGGGTGGGGGGGTCTGAGTTTCCCCCAAGAGGTTTCAGGATCGCGGGCAAGGCGTCTTTCGAGGAGGGGCGGGAGGCCTAAAACGTCCCTTCAAGGAAGAGCCTGGCCTGGACGGGGGGGGGCGAGGAGGGGGGGAAGGAAGGAAGGAAGGAAAGGAAGGAAGGTCCGTCTCTCTCTCTCTCTCTCTCTGAGGAAGTCGAGAGATGGCCGGGAGCCTTCCTCCTTGCAAAAGGGGAGGTGGTGGTGGTGGTGCCCCCCCCCGGTCAGTCTGTGCAAGGGACACCCCCACACACACACACACCCACAAAAGGGCCTCCCTCCCGCTCTGCCAGCCAGGAAGGCCAAAAAGGCGAGTCTCTTCCCCCCCCCGCCTTCTCCTTCTTCTCCTCCAAGTCATTTCCCTTTAAAAAAAGAGAGAAGGAACCCAGGTGGCAAATCCCCCCCCCAAACACGTCCGGTGGGTGGATGGGGGGGGGGGGCCCGGGCAGTGTCCAGCCTGGGGTGTGTGTGTGTGTGGAGGACTTGAGATCCTGACAGGACAGGTGAGGAACCAGGCAGGCGAGGCGTGTCAGGAAAGGCTCTTCGGAACAAGCCTTTTCGTGTTTTCGTGTGAGGGGGTGAAGAGTTCTTTCCACCTCCCTCGGGGTCTGCCAGGCTTCGGCGCCTGTGAGAGTCGGTGCGTTTCGGGGGGGGGAGTGACTCTTTCTGCAACCGGCTTGCACGTTTTTGGGGAGAGAAATGACAGAACGAGGCTATTCTGGGGAAGAGATACCCTTCCAGGTCACCAGAGTTGTTCGTTTTCCATTCTGACTGGACGATTTCTGTAGCTGAAGGGAAGCCGTGGTCATTCATTTCTGAACCCGAGTCGCTGCCTGTTTCTGTCAGCCTTTAGGCCGGATGAAGGAAAGGATGAAGGAAAGGGAGGTCAGCCTCGGGAAATCTGATTTCTCCAACGCCCGTCTGCTCTGTGGCGCTTTTGCACTTGAGGTGCTGTTTCTCCTTTTTTTAAACCAGCGCTTCCACACACTTCTGCCCGTTTGCCTTTTAAAACCCATAGGACTGTTTCTAACATTGTGGGCGGCCTGAGGCCCTCTGACCAGGAGAAAAAGGGGGGCTATGAAGGAGACTTCCTAAATCCTTCCTCCCCAGTGATGCTGCTTTTTCTGGCCACCTTCGCCTCCAAAGGACCTTGAATAGAATTACTCCTCGTTTCTACTGGCCCAGTGTTTCAAAATCAGCCAGATGTAATTGTGGCAGCTGACCTGTTTGTCAGAAAATTGGACATGCGATTCAGGTTACTGAAGCTGAACTTCAGAGAATGCCTGTTATTTTCAAACCTTTTAAACAAACCGAGTTGGGACGTTGTGGGACCTTTTCCACCCAGTAAGACTGTTTTCTCCTTCCCGCTTCCAGTGGCCTTTGAGGAGGTGACCCCGTATTGACCCCAACAGAGCGTGTTATCTTCTGGATCGAGGCTTAAGATCTCTGCGCGAGGACCTCCTGCTGGAGATTTCTGGGAACAACATCTCTCCAGGTAACTTTATTTTTTTAAAAAAATGTCTAGTACATACACAATGCAATAGCCATTCCCATTACAGTGGTGCCTCACATAGCGATGTTAATTCGTTCCAAAAAAAACATCGCTATGTGAAACCATCGCTATGCGAAACACCATTTCCCATAGGAATGCATTGGAAACCGGTTAATCCGTTCCAATTGGAACGGATTGCCGTTGTTAAGCGAAAAAAACCCATAGGAAACATCGCTAATCGAAACAATGTTTCCTCCATTGGAATGTATTGAAGCTGACTCAATACATTTTGTTGGCTTTTCGAAGTCAATTTTTGCAAAATTAAGTGTGTCATAAAAGGGTCAAAAATTCTTTTAAATGCTTGGATTAGCTTCTGCACCCTCTAAAACGGATGCAAAAGTTAATTTGGCTTTGATCTGACTTTTCGTTAATTTATGGTGAATTTCCCCCCCCCCAACTTTTGACAGCTGTCAAAATCTGACAGCTCCATTATTTCCTATGGGGGAAGAAAAAATTCAGAAAAAATTAGCGAAGACTCAGCAACTGTTCTAAATGCTTGGGTTCGTTAGAGGACCCCCTAAGTCATGTGCAAACCTGATTTGGCTTTCATTTGAACTTTCGTTAATTGTTTGTGAATTTTTTCTTCCCCCATAGGAAAGCATGGAGCTGTCAGATTTTGACAGGTCCATTGGTTCCTATTGGCCGGAAAAAAAAATAACCATAAATTAACGAAAAGTCAGATCAAAGCCAAATCAGGTTTGCACATGACTTAAGGGGTCTTCTAACGAATCCAAGCATTTAGAACTGTTTTTGACCCTTCTAAGACACTTTTTTAATTGAAAAAAGAAACATCGTTAAGTGAAGCAGGGGACCTAAAATCGCATTCGTTATGCGAAGCATGGTCCCAAACTTCGCTAAGCGAAAATCGCCCATAGGAAACATCGTTATACGGTGCATATTATTTTCTAAAAAAACACATCGTTATGCAAATTCATCGCTAAATGAGGCAATCGTTAAGCGAGGCACCACTGTACTTACTTCCTCCTCCCACCCCACGCTTTGTCCCATTGCAGACATGAGATATAAGAGCTTCGAAACATGCTCTTAAAATGTCCACATTTCAACCTGGCTCTCAATGCTCCCAAATATAAGAGCCTCAGAGGCTGATATTAGCTTTGCTACTCCTCAATAACTATGAAAGGTTCTCCCTCCTCAATAAATAAATTAAAGGGGGGGGGGTAGCTGGGGAGCTTTTATTCCTTTGGCTGCCTGAAGTTTTTTTGTTAATTTTTCCTCTAGTGTGATATTCTGGCCATCTAACACGTAGCTAATAAAAGGTGTATAAAGTAGATTTGCCTGAGCCCTTCTGTAAAGTGATTTGTAAGGCTAACTCTGGAGATTTGATTACGGATTGCCTAGCAATCATTCCGGTTTCATTAAATGTCCCAAAATACCTCAGGTTTCTTCCAGAGCCTTCAGAAATCCTGAAACTAACCTTTTTTTTCCACTAGAGAGGTGCGTTAGAAATCATAACTTCACTGGTGCGAGATGTCACTTCTGGAGTCTACCCATCCAGAATGGCCGAGCAGGAAGGAACCCTCTGGATCATCGACTCCAGCCCCATGTCATGGAGGCTCCGTTCGCTCTCCAGCACTTTATTTCCCAGGCAAGTTCTTTCATTTCCACCAGACTGACGCTCCCTTCAAAGGATCCTTTTGAACTATGTTGGACCAGTCCCGCTTCCAGATCTCAACGCCCCATTTTTGTGTTCCCTCACCACACCCAGTCCGTCCTTACAGGCAGGCCTGTTTCTAAATCCACCAGGCACGAGTATATTTTTGTTAAAGAAATCTTTATAGGAGAACAATAGTTTTCTTTAAATAATGGGCAGATCTAATAGTCCTTTCTCCATCCGGCCTCATAGGAGGTATGATAGATAGATAGATAGATAGATAGATAGATAGATAGATAGATAGATAGATAGATAGATAGATAGATAGATAGATAGATAGATAGATAGATAGATAGATAGATAGATAGATAGATCGATCGATCGATCGATCGATCGATCGATCGATCGATCGATCGATCCTTTATTGGCATAAGTAAAAATTGGACATAGTTACAGTGGTTTGTGAAGTAATTACAAACATAGGCATCAAGAGGGGAGAAAGGTAGAGGGGAAGGGGGATCCCAAAGAGACTCAGGATGGCAGGCCAGGCATGGGGGGGAGGAATCCCTGTCACACCCAGCTGACCCCATCTTCCCCAAAGCCCCATTTTCTGGGACCCCCCGGTGTACCCCATTTGCAGCCTCCTCTATCCCTCCCTCCCTCCTTCCCCCTGCACAGCATAGCCTGCTTCCCACCTGGGGGTGAGGCTGGAGGGGGCTTACTTTGAGGAAGGAGAAATTGGGGGGGAGGGAAAGAGCTCCAAGTGACGCTCCCTTCTTTCCGCCTTTGCCACCCCTGCAGGATCTGGGGAAAGAAGGGGGTCTCCTCGCATGAAAGCCAAGGAGGACCCAGGACATGCACAGAGAAAGGACCCTGGTGTCTTGCTCAGGGGGGAAGGGGGGATCAAGACCCCTCCCAGACCCCATCTGCCCCCCTCCAAATTTACTCCCCCCCAAGGAGGAAGATGAGGAAGCACAAGAGAAAAATAGATGCCTCCACCTCCCTCCACTTGGTTGTACCTGAAGGCAGCAAGTTAATTAAATAGGGTACACGAGGGAGGAACAGCGTTGATATCAAGCTCTGCTCCCTTTTTAATCTTTAATCTTTATTTTTAATACCTACAAAGTATTCAACTGCTCAAGTTGTTTTATTAAAGAACTTTGCTTACCGGTGGTGCCTGGAGCCAAAGAGAGCAAGAAGCGTTGAGTCTCCCGGGGGAGTTTATCAGCAACACAATGTTTGGAAAGGACTGAGACTCTTTCAAGGAAAATTCAAGGCCGGGCAGGAACTACGCTGCAATACTGTGAGTTGTTTAAAGAAACTTTGAAGTCAAATATTGGGAGTTGCCTGAGCTATCTGATAAGGAGACACCACAGAAGGCAAGGTAATAAAGAAATAAAGAAACCACACTAGGACTTGTGCTAGGTTTTGCAGACGGCTCTAACTTTTCTGGCTGCAGCTGAGATTCAACAGCACATAAAATCACTATCAATGAGTGATTGATAGAGCCCAGAAAGCTCGTGCTGGAAGTAACAATGCTCCCAGAAGCAAAAGTCAAAGAGCTGTACTAGACTTCTGTGTGCCTCCATTAATCAACAGGACTTTTCCAGTTCCACGGGGCAAAGGTTTTCAAGGGAATATGTCTCAAGTACCCCATCTGTCTATCTCAAACAATCAAAATTTGAACATGACCATCAGAGATTCCCAAAGAAATGAGGTGGCTGAAGACCCTTTTGGCTACTTGATTGGTAATTGGTCAGTGGACCCAGGATTGCAGGAAAGGTCATCAATTTTATCAACAGACCTGCCTGAGAAAAATCCAAATTTATCAGACACCGAGCCAAGGAATGTATCTATAGAAGAACAGATCGACAAATCTTGTGGGCTTGAGAATGAGGACATCAAAATTATCTACAATCAGTTGCGGGACCAGTGCTTCTTTTCTGCAAAATCAACTCAGAGCATCTTCGATAAACTTCATGCACTGCATCAAGACATACTTGACCTGAAAGCAACTCTCCAACTCATAGCCACCCTGATAGAAACGGGGATTTTGACAGCAGCACCCCCCGGACATTCCCTGATCCAGATTCAGACTTCCATCACTCAGGAAGTGGGACTCATATACTAGAAATAAACAAGAATAATCCCTGCCTAACTCAAAAAGAAGAGCATCTTATTCAGAGGTTGGTGGACACAGAGTTGGCCGTAAACTCTGAAAAGGTTCCAGAGACTCAGGCTGAGAATTGCAATGCAAGCAAAGCTACTGAGGACCTGAACTTAACCCTTTCAAATGCAGACTTCATAGTAATGGATGAATGGCAAGATGCTACCCCAGACGTAAATGGCCCACAGTCCTCATTTATAGCCCCTACAGATAGGGACAACACACAGCCGGACAATACCTACCTACGACTTCTTACGAAAGTAAACTCCGGAACAGAGAAGCCACAGACTACAGTCTCACCGACTAACACTGTGAGTCACATTACTATATACAACTGGCCTCTAAAAAGGTCCAATAATACGTGGAAAACTAACACCGATGTAACACGGGATATCTTGGACATTCTGGGTAAAGATTGGGGTCCCTTAATGTATATGCGTTGCTCCTGTATATATCCTAGAAAGCCTAAGATGTGGAGGGGGAGAGTGCATCTGTCATTGAAAGAAAATGGACATGCTTATCATTTTTGGAGCTTATTATATAAGTTTGAAGACATACCGATATCTTTCAAATGGGGAACGCATATAATACACCGTAAGCCAAATTTTAAGTTAACTGCAAAACAAAACTTGCAAAGACCATTCAAAACAAACAGACAGCAGTATGATGAGAATCACAGGGGTACTTTTGATGGGAGGGTAATGGTTGATGAATCTGGACTCAATGTAAATTCTAAAAGGATTCCAACACCTTATGGAAAATCAGAAAGAACTGCTGAGCCCTCTTTTAATTATGAGTACTCCAGGCACAGGAGAAATGCCCCCACCCATGCTGGCGCTACACCCCCTGAGCCTAACTTAAACTACAGAGGGAAAGACGCATGTCCACCTTTTGTATCTGCCCCCAATAATATCTTGATCAATCAACCCCGTGGTTTCACAAATATACGTAACAGCCAGAGAATACGAAAAAGAGAGGCTCCAAGGATTGGTGTGAATAAGTCTCCCAGTAGTCACAGAATGTATCAAGCCTCCAAGGGGAAGAGCCACCTACCCAGTCACCTCAGAACTTCCAGTAGGTCTGATTGGCACCTGGACAACAGATATGCCCCTCTAGCTGCCCTCTCCCAAGATCGACTAACACCAGATAAGATACAATGCCAGCCTCTGAATCTGCTATCTTGGAATATTGCAGGATGGAAGAATAAATTGGCTGACTCAGATTTCATACAGGGTGTGTGTGTGTTTAGTCGTTTAGTCGTGTCTGACTCTTCGTGACCCCATGGACCAGAGCACGCCAGGCCCTCCTGTCTTCTACTGCCTCCCGGAGTTGTGTCAGGTTCATGTTGGTTGCTTCGCAGACACTGTCCAGCCATCTCATCCTCGGTCGTCCCCTTCTCCTCTTGCCATCACACCTTCCTAACATCAAGGTTTTTTCCAAGGACTCTTTTCTTCTCATGAGATGGCCAGAGTACTGGAGCCTCAGCTTCAGGATCTGTCCTTCCAGTGAGCACTCAGAGTTGATTTCCTTTAGAACTGATAGGTTTGTTCTCCTTGCAGTCCAGGGGATTCTCAAGAGCCTCCTCCAGCACCACAATTCAAAGGCATCAATTCTTCGGCGGTCAGCTTTCTTTATGGTCCAGCTCTCACTTCCATACATCACGACAGGAAAAACCATAGCTTTGACTATTCGGACTTTTGTTGGCAAGGTGATGTCTCTGCTTTTCAAGATGCTGTCAAGATTTGTCATCGCTTTCCTCCCAAGAAGAAGGTGTCTTTTAATTTCGTGGCTGCTATCTCCATCTGCAGTGATCATGGAGCCCAGGAAGATAAAATTTGACACTGCCTCCATATCTTCCCCTTCTATTTCCCAGGAGGTGATGGGACCAGTGGCCATGATCTTAGTTTTTTTGATGTTGAGTTTCAGACCGTTTTTTGCACTCTCCTCTTTCACTCTCATTACAAGGTTCTTTAATTCCTCCTCACTTTCTGCCATCAGAGTGGTATCATCTGCATATCGGAGGTTGTTGATATTTCTTCCGGCAATCTTAATTCCGGCTTGGGTTTCTTCCAGTCCAGCCTTCCGCATGATGTATTCTGCATATAAGTTAAATAAGCTGGGGGACAATATACAGCCTTGCCGTACTCCTTTCCCAATTTTGAACCACTCAGTTGTTCCATGAGCAGTTCTAACTGTTGCTTCCTGTCCCGCATATAGGTTTCTCAGGAGACAGATAAAGTGGTCAGGCACTCCCATTTCTTTAAGAACTTGCCATAGTTTGCTGTGGTCCACACAGTCAAAGGCTTTCGCATAGTCAATGAAGCAGAAGTAGATATTTTTCTGGAACTCTCTGGCTTTGTCCATAATCCAGCGCAAGTTAGCAATTTGGTCTCGAGTTCCTCTGCCCCTTCGGAATCCAGCTTGTACTTCTGGGAGTTCTCGGTCCACATACTGCTGAAGCCTACCTTGCAGGATTTTGAGCATAACCTTGCTAGCGTGTGAAATGAGTGCAATTGTACGGTAGTTGGAGCATTCTTTGGCACTGCCTTTCTTTGGGATTGGGATGTAGACTGATCTTTTCCAATCCTCTGGCCACTGTTGAGTTTTCCAAACTTGCTGGCATATTGAATGTAGCACCTTAACAGCATCATCTTTCAAGATTTTAAATAGTTCAACTGGAATGCCATCACCTCCACTGGCCTTGTTGTTAGCCAGGCTTTCTAAGGCCCACTTGACTTCGCTCTCCAGGATGTCTGGCTCAAGGTCAGCAACTACATTGTCTGCGTTGTCCGGGATATCCAAATCTTTCCTATATAATTCCTCTGTGTATTCTTGCCACCTCTTCTTGATGTCTTCTGCTTCTGTTAGGTCCCTTCCATTTTTGTCTTTTATCATGGTCATCTTTGCGCAAAATGTTCCTCTAATATCTCCAATTTTCCTGAACAGATCTTTGGTCTTTCCTTTTCTGTTATCTTCCTCTATTTCTTTGCATTGTTCATTTAAGAAGGCCCTCTTGTCTCTCCTTGCTATTCTTTGGAAGTCTGCATTCAATTTTCTGTAGCTTTCCCTATCTCCCTTGCATTTTGCTTCCCTTCTCCTCTCTGCTATTTCTAAGGCCTTGTTGGACAGCCACTTTGCTTTCTTGCATTTCCTTTTCTTTGGGATGGTTTTCGTTGCTGCCTCCTGGACAATGTTACGAGCCTCTATCCAAAGTTCTTCAGGCACTCTGTCCACCAAATCTAGTTCCTTAAATCTGTTCTTTACTTCCACTGTGTATTCATAAGGGATTTGGTTTAGGTTATACCTGAGTGGCCCAGTGGTTTTTCCTACTCTCTTCAGTCTAAGCTTGAATTTTGCTATGAGGAGCTGATGATCAGAACCGCAGTCAGCTCCAGGTCTTGTTTTTGCTGACTGTATAGAGCTTCTCCATCTTTGGCTGCAGAGAATATAATCAATCTGATTTCGATATTGCCCATCTGGTGATTTCCATGTGTAGAGTCGCCTCTTGTGTTGTTGGAAAAGAGTGTTTGTGATGACCAGCTTATTCTCTTGACAAAACTCTATTAGCCTTTGTCCTGCTTCGTTCTGAACTCCAAGGCCAAACTTCCCTGTTGTTCCTTTTATCTCTTGGCTCCCTACTTTAGCATTCCAGTCCCCTAGAATGAGAAGAACATCTTTCTTTGGTGTCAGTTCTAGAAGGTGTTGTAAATCTTCATAGAATGGTTCAATTTCAGTCTCCTCAGCAATGCTGGTTGGTGCATAAACTTGGATTATTGTGATGTTGAATGGTCTGCCTTGGATTCGTACTGACATCATTCTATCATTTTTGAGATTGTATCCCATTACAGCTTTTCCCACTCTTTTGTTGACTATGAGGGCTACTCCATTCCTTCTACGGGATTCTTGCCCACAGTAGTAGATATGATAATCATCTGAGCTGAATTCGCCCATTCCTGTCCATTTTAGTTCACTGATGGCCAGGATGTCAATGTTTATTCTTGCCATCTCCTGTTTGACCACCTCCAGCTTCCCAACGTTCATAGATCTTACATTCCAGGTTCCTATGCAGTATTTTTCTTTACAGCATTGGACTTTCCTTTCATTTCCAGGCACGTCCACAGCTGAGCGTCCTTTCGGCTTTGGCCCAACCACTTCATTAGCTCTGGAGCTACTTGTACTTGCCCTCCACTCTTCCTCAGTAGCATATTGGACGCCTTCCGACCTGAGGGGCCCATCTTCCAGCGTCATATCTTTTAGCCTTTTGTTTCTGATCATGGGGCGTTCTTGGCAAAGATACTGGAGTGGCTTGCCATTTCCTACTCCAGGTGGATTGCGTTTAGTCAGAACTCTGCACTATGACCTGTCTGTCTTGGGTGTCCCTGCACGGCATAGCCCATAGCTTCTCTGAGTTACTCAAGCCCCTTCGCCACGACAAGGCAGCAATCCATGAAGGAGTTTCATACAGTACCTCCAGACATTTGACATACTTTGCCTGCAAGAGACTTGGCTTCTGGAGAAAGACTCTTTAAATTTACAGGGATATAGGACATGGGAATTCCCAGCTCAAAAAAATTCAGCTTCAGGACGAAGAAGTGGGGGCTTGGCTATTTCAATTTCCTCCACTACTGGCTTGATAGCAACAGAGATAGCTGAACTGAACTCTAGCCACTGGCAAGTTCTAACAATACATGGCTGCAAACCATGTCCTTTGATCTGTGTCAACGTCTATCTCCCACCGAGAATAATTGGTACTGCCTCAGAGGTTTGGGCTAAATTGGAGGACATTCTTGATACATTACTTTCTGAATATCCCAACTATCTTCTTCTAATTTGTGGTGAGTTTAATGCTAGAATGGGAAACAGTGTTTATATGATGGGAAAAGCCCTTGGCTTGGAGCTTGATATGGATAAAAGCACCGCCCGAACCTCCCAAGACAAGGTAATCAACAACTATGGCAAATTCCTCTTTCAATTGATCTACAAACTCCATCTTGTATGCCTAAATGGCTCTTACCTGGACACCTCAAATGGCTACTACACTTTTCTAACAGATAAGGGTGCTAGTGTGGTAGACTATGTTATAGGATCTTCTGCTGTCCTCCCTTATGTATACTCTCTAGCAATCGATGACAGGTCAGAAAGTGACCACCTCCCTCTCAGAGTACCCTTAAGATTCCAACAAAACCAGTCAGGGGTATTAACAGACCATAAAATGCCAGGCCACGTTCTAGGTGAGAAAAGGCTTAAATGGTCTATTAAAACTGATGACAGTATAAGGCAGATGCTGAGCACCAGTAAACTCCAAGAGCTACGACAACATGCTCTTCTGGGGACCCAGAATATTTGCAAGGTCTACCAGGACATAATTCTCGCACTTAAACCACACCTAACTGTTACACACCCAGAAAGAATGTCTGAAGCTCAATGGTCCTGGTTCGACAGGGAATGTAAGACCAAGAAAAAAGAGCTGAGCAGAGCAACAAGACAGGCGAGACATATTGGCATTGACGAAGCTACAGCTTCCATGCTACATCTACGGAAAGAATATAAATCTCTGCTTAGAGGAAAAAAGAAGGCTTTCTATTTAGAGAATTGGAAATCTTTGGGCCAGGCCCTCATTGAGGGTAATGACCCCAAATTCTGGAAGCAGATAGAAAGAGGCTTCTCACAGAAAGCCTTTGAGATTGCCAACTCCATCACGCCAGAGTTATGGGTCTCCCACTTCAGCCGCATTTTTGGGGGTAGTATTCATAGAAATATTACTCATGAGACCCTCTCTAATTCCCCTGAATGGCCACCTGTTTCCCCCAAAGAAGTTGGGGACCTGATTCAAACTCTCCGGAATGGCAAGGCGCCTGGTGAAGATATGATCCCCGCTGAGGTCTTTGCTATTGACATTCAGTGGTGGTCTCCCATTCTAGCCAGTCTATTCACCTACATCAATAGTACAGGCAACCTTCCTGCAGGTTGGCAAACTAGCATTGTTGTGCCAATTTTTAAGAAAGGAGATCCTTTAGACCCTTGTAACTTTAGACCCATCAGTCTCCTCAATGTGGCCTCTAAGCTTTACGCCAGATACCTCTTGAATAGGCTCCTAGATTGGGACAACAAACATTCTATCATCTTCGAAGAACAGGCAGGCTTCAGAAAAGGCAGAAGCACAATAGACCAAGCCTTTGTTCTACACCATGTAATTAGTAAATACACCAAACCTCCAAACAAATATCTTTACGCTGCCTTTGTGGATTTTTCATCAGCCTTTGACCTGATAGATAGAGAACGCCTTTGGTATAAACTGGAAAAAACAAACATTGATAAGAGACTCCTGTGGCTCATACAGCTACTACATAAAGAAAATACGATGCAAGTGCGTATAGGCTTACAGGGAACTCTGTCACAACAGGTCAGCATTACACGAGGGGTGAAACAAGGTTGTATTTTAGCACCTTTTCTTTTCAACTTTTATATAAACAGCCTTATCCCTCAAATGGCTTCCCCCACATTCTTCCCTCCAGCCATTGGCTGTAGGAAGATTTCAATACTGCTTTACGCTGATGACCTGGTTCTGCTATCCTTGAATAAAATTGGTCTTAAAAGAATGCTGGCCAAATTTGGGCAGCTCTGTAAAGAGGAACGGTTAACAATCAATTATACCAAAACAAAAATTATGGTCTGTGGGAAGAGAGCCCCTAAGCATAACTGGTCTCTGGATGGGCATACTATAGAGCAGATACACTCATTTAAATACTTGGGCATTCAATTTTCTGAGAAACTCTCCTGGAGACAGCATTTAAATGCTACAATCTTACTGAGTACCAGATCAATAGGGCAATTAAAAAGGTTTTTCTACAGCAGAGGAGGCCAGTTGGTAAATCCCGTTCTCAAGGTGTTCGTTGTTAAAATTATAGCACAGATGCTCTATGGGACAGAACTATGGGGAGAGGCAGCCAAGCCCAAACTAGAAATCTTACAGAACAAATTTATGAGGCTGATACTGGGTCTCCCCCCAGGAACTCCCTCAGCTCACCTCAGAGCTGAGTTAAGCCTGCCCTCAATTGCCGCTAGAATTGATCTGGCTTATCTTAGATATTGGCATAGACTGAAGAGTTTGGAGGACTCCTTCCTGACAAAGTGCTGTTGGTTAGAACAACTAAAGTCTGGTGGATGGGCACAACAATGTCACCAAAAATTAAAGGTCTATAACCTTTTGATGGAAAAGTTCCTTAGTTTAAGCTCTCGCGATCTTAGGAACTGGATCTTTGATCTTGATGCTAGCCAGGATAGGGCAGCTATTGTTGGGTCCCGTTTTTTTACCTGGTATCCTCAACTTCAGGTGAATCATGCAAAGCCAAAATATTTTGAATCATTGACTTTTCCCCAGATTCGCAGAGCTTTCACAGAACTTAGATTTGGACAGATGGCCTCAGCATACCTCGAAGGGAGATATAAAGGAATCCCAGTCGAGGAACGGAAATGTGTCTTCGGCTGCAACCAAATTGAGGATCTAACTCATTACCTACTGTTCTGTCCTCTCCATAAAAATCCTAGAGAAAGATTTCTGTCACCCATCATTCAGATGTATTTTAACTGTAATACCACTGAAACAGTAGTAGGTTTGCTTGCTGATGCACAGTTGTACATTACATATACTGTAGCACAATTTGCACTAGCAGCTAAGAAGCTGAGGCTTCGATTTGTCAGGGATCATAATGCCACATAAATGCTGTATCTAGTGGATTGACGTTTTACATTATGACAATATTTTTAGACTGGGTTTTATTGGTTTTTAATGGTTTTAATGGTTTTAATGGTTTTAAGGTAATTAATGGTTTTAATGGTTTTAAGGTGATTACCTGCTTTATTTGGATTTTATATGCTACAGTAGAAACAATATTGTAAAGGTCTATGGCCAGAAACAATAAAGTTTATATGTATGTATGTATGTATTTCAGGTATTATAACGAACAATAAGGATTTAATATGAAAATGTTTAGAAATGCATGGAAGGGAGGGAATTTTGGAAAAAAACATTCTTCAAAGAAAACATTGGAGAAGAGGTTAAGAAGATTGATAAAGCTGTTCTCAAAAAATACAATATTTTTCCATTTATAAGACACCTTTCTTTAGAAGACCCACACAGACTCTTTTCTAACCCCAAAATTATGAAAACTTAGCTTTGAGTATTTAGCCTCTGGGCTCAGAATGCTCGGACATTAGGAGTCCCTGTGGCTTCTGAGCCTGCAGTCTCCACCTCCAATGAGGTGTGTCCCAGTCGGTTTCTGGAGCATCAGCTGATGTCAGTTCCAGGGATGCAGGTTGTGGGGTGTTGCAGCTGGGCTCCCCCCTCCTGTCTACCCCTCCAGGGCTAGACACACACACACAAACAAGCCCCAGTAAAGATCCCCCTTCCCCCAGCAGGAGATGAGGAACGGAGAGGCCCCTCCAGCCCCCCGAGGAGTGGGGGGTGAGATGGGGGCAGGGGCTATATTTCTCCCCATTGGGGGGATATCTTTCTAGGGACACCCCCCCCACTGCTCTCTCCTCTCCCCCCCGACCATCGCCCACCTCCGTCTGGATCCTCAGGTGAAGTTCCTGTGGAGGGGGTGGGGGCATAGGAGGGGCCCCAGAGAAATGGGGCTTGGAGGTGGGGAGAATATAGGGGGTTGGCTAGGAGTGAGGGAGGCTAGATCCAGGCCCCTTAGTCTGCCCTCCGGCCAGGTGGCCTCTGCCCCCTTTCCCCCTCCCCCCTCTGGCCAGCACTGGAGGGGTAGATCCTGCCGGCCAGTTCCTCTGCTCCCCCCCAAGAAAGGAGATCTCTGCTGGAAAGTTTTCTCCTGGCTGCCCAGGAAGAGCCCTTTCCGGGGGTCAGGTCCCAAAGGCCCCCTCCAGGGCCAGCCCGTTTCCCAAAGGCCGGCTCCTCGTTTCCAAAGACGAACCACCTCTCCGGCGGCCTCTGATTTTGGAGGCTCCTCTTGACAGACGGACGGAGGGGGCTTTGGGAAGAGACAGAAGAAGACTCGCCCCTCCTATATGGAGGGCTGGAGAAAATAAAAAGAGAAATGCAACACAGAAAGAGTCCCTCCTCACAGGGATCATTTCAGCCTTTGCATCTGGGGGTGGGTGGGAGGCAGGCCTTTTGTAAAGCCAATGGCTCTGAAGCATCCATTCCAGACCAACCCAGGCATCACGATAGGAGGGAGGGAGCCAGCCGCAAGACCCCACCACCTTCATCTTTCGCAGCTCGTGCGACAGTTGTGAGTCAAGTCGGAGGGAAACGCAGGAATATGTAAGTTGGAAGATAGCTGGGAATGTGGATGATGATGATGATACTGCATTTCTATGCCACCCATCTGGCAGCCAAAGCTGAACCTCAAACCCCCCGCTCTTCCCACCCACAGCAATGGGGGCAGGAGAGACCCTGGGGAGAGGGCCTGTCCATTTTCTACACTAGGAGAAGTTTGTCTCTCTCTCTCTCTCAGTGTGTGTGTGTAGTCTTGTGTGAGGTTTGCTGCTGCTGATTTTGGGTTCAAAAATATTCTCAGGAAATAGTCTGAATCTCCTCTTGGTTTCCCCATTTCCTGCATATATCATACTGTAGATGTTGTTGTTTAGTCGTTAAGTTGTTTCCGACTCTTCTTGACCCCATGGACCAGAGCACGCCAGGCCCTCCTGTCTTCCACTGCCTCCCGGAGTTGGGTCAGATTCATGTTGGTAGTTGTTGTGGGTTTTTCGGGCCCTTTAGCCATGTTCTGAAGGTTGTTCTTCCTATCGTTTCGCCAGTCTCTGTAACCAGCATCTTCAGAGGATAGGAATCAAAACTCTTTGCACTGGTGCAATACCGACTCCTGTCCTCTGAAGATGCCGGCCACAGAGACTGGCGAAACGTTAGGAAGAACAACCTTCAGAAAAGGGCTAAAGAGTCGAAAAAACCCCACAACAAACATGCAAAAGTATTTACAGTTAAAAAAGAAATATATACAAAGTAAAAAAGCACAATTTGGCTGTAAATGTGTTGTTAACAGACAATTTTGTTCTCTCCCAGTTGTTTCTAAAATCCATTGGTGGCTGTCACTTCCACACTGTTATCTTTCCGTTCTTCCAAGGAATTTCACCCGGCATCATGAAACCAAACACCTATGTTTCTCCATTCCTTTCTAATAACACTTTGTGTGAGATTTCTCCCAATATTTATATTCCTTTATTCTGCATAAGTCAGCAAAACCAAATCTTCCCAAGGCTTAGATTTCCCAGCCTCCGAGAAGCTCAGATGTTAAGGATCAAAGGATTTGGTCACCTCCGGCCCAGTGCAGTCCAGGGCCCAAAGAGAGCAGAGCTTGAAAAACCAAAATTTCCACTCCTTCCAACAATCCCTGCCATTACAAAGCAGTATACTCTCAATACAGTAGCATAGAAATGCCTGGTTCTTCATGCATTATATATACGTGTGTGTGTGTTCATAAAAAAGAGAGAATAGGTTCATTGGTAGCCTCTTTAAAACTCAATTACGATTATTATTTTTGAGGGTAAATCCTTATAAAACAAAGGACAGCTTCTCTCTCTTCATTACTTGCTTTTCTTTCATCAGTTAGCCTTAGAACATCCATCCCATTCTCTATTTACACTAATTTTGTAAAACCGTCTATTGCACAATATATACTTATTTCCATTTTTTTAGCACAAGGTTCCACATCTATTTTGTGATATCTTTTAATTAACGATGAAAGTAAAAAAGTGGCACTTCACAATGCACTGCACTTATCTTTTCTCTCTGTTTTGCATTACGTCATTTTATTGCTTATTTTTTCCAGTAGAAATCAGCACAAAACTGAATGAGCTCCTTCTGCCTTATCAGGAGCTCTGAATAAAGCTCTTTCCACATTCCATAAATTTCTATGGTTTCTCCACACTGTGAGTTCTTTGATGGACCCTAAGCTGACCACTTGAAAGAAAGCTCTTTCAACATTCCATGCATTTATGTGGTTTCTCCCCAGCATGGGTCCTTTGATGTGACCTAAGGGCACCACTCTGACTAAAGCTCTTTCCACATTCCATGCATTTATGTGGTTTCTCCCCAGTGTGGGTCCTTTGATGTACCCTAAGCTGATCACTTGAAAGAAAGCTCTTTCCACATTCCATGCATTTATGTGGTTTCTCCCCAGTGTGGGTCCTTTGATGTGACCTAAGGGCATCACTGCAACTAAAGCTCTTTCCACATTCCATGCATTTATGTGGTTTCTCCCCAGTGTGGGTCCTTTGATGTACCCTAAGCTGACCACTTGAAAGAAAGCTCTTTCCACATTCCATGCATTTATGTGGTTTCTCCCCAGTGTGGGTCCTTTGATGTAACTTAAGGGCATCACTGCGACTAAAGCTCTTTCCACATTCCATGCATTTATGTGGTTTCTCCCCAGTGTGGGTCCTTTGATGTGACCTAAGGGCATCACTGCGACTAAAGCTCTTTTCACATTACATGCATTTATGTGGTTTCTCCCCAGTGTGGGTCCTTTGATGTAACCTAAGCTGACCACTCTGACTAAAGCTCTTTTCACATTCCATGCATTTATGTGGTTTCTCCCCAGTGTGGGTCCCTTGATGTAACTTAAGGGCACCACTCTGTCTAAAGCTCTTTCCACATTCCATGCATTTATGTGGTTTCTCCCCAGTGTGGGTCCTTTGATGTACCCTAAGCTGACCACTTGAAAGAAAGCTCTTTCCACATTCCATGCATTTATGTGGTTTCTCCCCAGTGTGGGTCCTTTGATGTACCCTAAGCTGACCACTGAGAGTAAAGCTCTTTCCACATTCCATGCATTTATGTGGTTTCTCCCCAGTGTGGGTCCTTTGATGTAACTTAAGGTCACCACTCTGACTAAAGGTCTTTCCACATTCCATGCATTTATGTGGTTTCTCCCCAGTGTGGGTCCTTTGATGTAACTTAAGGGCACCACTCTGACTAAAGCTCTTTCCACATTCCATGCATTTATGTGGTTTCTCCCCAGTGTGGGTCCTTTGATGTACCCTAAGCTGACCACTGAGAGTAAAGCTCTTTCCACATTCCATGCATTTATGTAGTTTCTCCCCAGTGTGGGTCCTTTGATGTCTACTCAGGTCACCACTCTGACTAAAGCTCTTTCCACATTCCATGCATTTATGTGGTTTCTCCCCAGTGTGGGTCCTTTGATGTACCCTAAGCTGACCACTGAGAGTAAAGCTCTTTCCACATTCCATGCATTTATGTGGTTTCTCCCCAGTGTGGGTCCTTTGATGTACCCTAAGCTGACCACTGAGAGTAAAGCTCTTTCCACATTCCATGCATTTATGTGGTTTCTCCCCAGTGTGGGTCCTTTGATGTAACTTAAGGGCACCACTCTGACTAAAGCTCTTTCCACATTCCATGCATTTATGTGGTTTCTCCCCAGTGTGGGTTCTTTGATGTACCCTAAGCTGACCACTGAGAGTAAAGCTCTTTCCACATTCCATGCATTTATGTGGTTCCTCCCCAGTGTGGGTCCTTTGATGTGACCTAAGGTCACCACTCTGACTAAAGCTCTTTCCACATTGTATGCATTTATGTGGTTTCTCCCGAGTGTGGGTCCTTTGATGTAACTTAAGGGCACCACGCTGACTAAAGCTCTTTCCACATTCCATGCATTTATGTGGTTTCTCCCCCGTGTGGATCCTTTGATGTGACCTAAGGGCACCATTCCAACTAAAGCTCTTTCCACATTCCATGCATTTATGTGGTTTCTCCCCAGTGTGGGTCCTTTGATGTAACCTAAGCTGACCACTCTGACTAAAGCTCTTTTCACATTCCATGCATTTATGTGGTTTCTCCCCAGTGTGGGTCCTTTGATGTACCCTAAGATGACTATTGCGACTAAAGCTCTTTCCACATTCCATGCATTTATGTGGTTTCTCCCCAGTGTGGGTCCTTTGATGTAACCTAAGGTTACCACTGTTACTAAAGCTCTTTCCACATTCGATGCATTTATGTGGTTTCTCCCCAGTGTGGGTCCTTTGATGTGAAGGCAGATTTCTTCTCTCGCTGAAACCCTTTTCACATTCCATGTTTTTGTATGATTTCTCCCCAGGATGAGTTCTTCAAACTAAACTAGCGGCACTGCTCTGAAGCTGTCTTCACACTTCAGGCATTTAATCCGTTTCTCCTTTAGCTCATGGGTTTTTTCTAAGCTTTTCTTCCCAGCTTCACACTTGACTCTTTTCAGGGACAGAAGAAGAGACTCTGTATAATTCTGGCCATCATGTTTGTTACCTGATAGAGAAAAAAAAGATGTCTTGAGAATATAGCACAGAGCAGAATCTAACTGGAGGTTAAACCAAAGAGTTTGCTCTGTCTTTGACTCCTTTGAAAGGCATATGTCTCCTGAAGACTTTACTGGCAACATTTGAAAAATTAGCCATATTGTGAAAACATCATGGACTCCCCTTGCCTGAATTGATACTTCCCAAAGGGCCAGTGATGGCAAAATATAGTTGATTAATATTAACCAAAATATTATTAAACATGGGCCATCAAGTCAATTGTGACTGATGGCTACCCTTTTTTGGAGGGTTTCTAGGTAGAGAATACTCAAAAGTTGTTCCCCATTCCCTGTTTCTGGGACCTTGCATTTTCCCGAGGGCCACACAAGCTGACCTTATCCGTGGGAGACACAGCAGTGAACCTCTGGTTCTGCAACCAGATATTTAAACTTTTTATTCATCAGCATATAAAAGTTAGTTTAGGAGATATTATATATGTATGCATCTAGTGATTGTGATTTAAAGTTTGCAAAACAGACACAGGGTTAATAAAAGTAGCAGATCACACACTGGTGAATATGGATTTTAAGAGTACATGTGATTATAAAGAAGCTAGGAGGTGGAAGTTACGTACAGGAATTTTATGTCAAAATATTCGTACAGATCAGGTCACTGAGAAATACAGTAAATTTAGGTCTTCAACATACTCACATAGGAATGTACGTTTGATCAGGTAGGCAGGGTAGAAATACAATCAATCAATCAATCAATCAATCAATAGGAAAGCCGAAGAAACAAAGTGTGTGTAGGTCAGCCAGATCCCGAAGGTGATTCATTGGGAAAGTTTGAGGCTGCCGTAGCCACGGGTAGGCACCTGGGATTCTGGGGGCTGAAGTTTGTATGAAAGCAGCTCAGGTAAGAGCATTCGTTGCTGCACCTTTGCTTAAGGGCGGTCAGGCTGACAGTGGGATCGTGAGCAAAAAAGTCATTATATGTTCTGTACACACTGTTATGCTGAAGTTAAGCTATTTAATAATAATAATAATAATAATAATAATAATAATAATAATAATAATAATAATAATAATAATAATAATAATAATAATAATAATAATAATAATATAATTTATTGTCATTGTAAGTATATACACAGTATACCATACAACGAAATTCACAGACATCCAGAGACCAGACACATGCACACACATAACATTCCCCAAACACTCCCCACCCACTAGAAGTCCCCCACTAAAAATACAAACATCTACACCTCAGGCCAAGTAACACAGTCCAACTAATTGTTCACTACTGGTGGTCTTTAAGCTCATTATTAATTGCAATTATAGCTCTAGGATAAAAGCTATTTAGAAAACGTGTGGTCCGAGTCTTAATTGTTCTATATCTTCTGCCAGACGGTAACAGTTCAAAAAAGTTATAAGCAGGATGGGAAGAGTCTCTCAGGATGCTGTGTGACTTCCTCAGACAGCGGGATGTGAAGATGTCATCCAGGGTTGGTAGCTGGAGCCCGATGATATTCTGGGCAATTTTAATGGTTCTCTGTAGAGCTTTTTTGTCCGCTACAGAGCTACTCCCAAACCATGCCAGAATGCCATAGGTTAGGACACTCTCAATGGTGCTACGGTAGTAGGACAGAAGTAAATGCTGTGATAAATTTAACTTCCCGAGCATTCTCAGGAAATACAGCCTCTTCTGTGCCTTCTTTATTAGCATGTTGGCATTTATAGTCCATGAGAGGTCCTCTGAGATGTAAGTACCCAGAAATTTAAAACTACCAACTCTCTCCACTTCCTCACCGTTTATGTACAGTGGTAAATGTACATTTCTCTTCCTCCTAAAATCAATTATGAGTTCTTTAGTTTTTTTGATGTTAAGTGTGAGATGATTTTCTTTACACCATAGTATCAATCTTTGTACTTCCTTAAATTAGATGTTTAAATACAAAGTATTTTTATAATTACGTTTGCCTGTCATAGGGTTTTGCATCCAGAGAGAAAGACAAAGCATGGAGTTTCTGTCAGCTCTCTCTCATTCCCTCCAGAGGGGCAACATCTACGCTTCCACCAAGGCCACTGTTTGTGTCCACATATCAAAAGTTTTCTTGACATTTTACAACATAAACATATATTAGACAAAACGGAGAAAGATATGACGGAAATATGGAAGATAATTCGTAAGAGAGCGTAGTAAGGAAAGCCTAATTTGATGTACTATGTAATGTGTAACACAGGGTTACTACCTAAAATTATTTTTTCTTTAGGATGAAACCAATAAAGGAAGATTTGACAGACTGGCAAAACATAATTAACAGATTTTGAAATAGTGATGAAAAAGCAAGGATTAATAAAAAGTACTGGTATTAATACCAGAAACTAGGAGGATTAGGTTGACCAAGGAGTGGGGAACTAGCACCTCATGGGATTTGGAGTCTCTCCCTCTCTTAATGCAGCCTAAATAGCACTGGCCTTTTTTGCAGCCACATCACACTTTTGGCTCATCTTTGACGTGATCTAAAACGATTCCAAGGTCCTTCTCGCTCCTAGTACTTCTGACCAAGGTATCCCCCGTCTTGTAACGGTGTGAAATAGCAGGGGAAACCATGGAACCCAGAGACACTCCAGAGGCCAAGAGGTGAAGAGGTGGAGCAGGGCTCACCCAGCACCACTACCGTTCACAGAGCGACATCCCACAAGGGGAAATCCCAGAAGCTGACAGTGCGACAATCCACCGCTTCTCTTCCAAACTGAAGGCAAAGGTCAGGGCTGTTTTTCAGCAAGTGTGGATGGCAGGGAGCAGAAGAGAGAGTGTCCTGCACAGACCATCTTCACTGCTCCCAGTCCTGCTCCTAATATTCAGGCTGCCTTTTCCTATGGGGAGCCTGGCAACTTTTTCTCCTGCTGGCAACACACTGGATCATATTTTTAAAAAATTGTGGCTACAGAAGTACAATATCCCACATTCAGACTGTCAGGTTATATAAAATAAGCCAAATACAACAGAACCTGAATTTTACAGCCATGAACATTCGGTACAGAGACCATGTACACAGTGTCAGCAGGTGTGTCCAACAAGGACACTGGAATACACAACTTAAGGGTGAAGATGATGATGTCAGGTCTCTGACCACCGACTGGACAGTGTGGGATAGTCTATATGGCCACTGGGTCATGACTTCTTTCTCTTGGCTCATGGAGAGGGTTGTGGACTGTTACGCCGTTGCTGCTGTTTATAAATGGCAATAGACTTAGTTGCTAGAAGTCTAGCACCTCTGCCTGATTTTCTTGACTGGTGGGACTGGAACAAGGAGCTTCAGCAACAGGCGCTGCTAAAAAAACTGTGCCACTCCGACATAAGCACTACTGAGGCTGATGAACAGCTCTGGAGGTCTCCAAAGCTTACACACCAGGCTGGAATTCCACAGTTTATTACTGTTACTATTAATATTTTTGTTGTTGTTATTGTTATCTTAATGTATACACCGCATTTCTCCCAAGAAGGGACCCAAAGCAGCTCAGAACATTAAGTCACACAGTTAAAAACACTGTAGGTTAAATATTAGAATACAAATTATTGGACGAAATTGGCAACTACAGGGCCGTCGCCAATGTTTCTTTCATGAGCAAAGTGGTCGAGAGGGTGGTGGCTGATCAGCTTCAGGCTCACTTGGATGAAACAGATGCCCTGGATCCATTCCAGTCGGGCTTCAGGCCACACCACGGTACAGAGACGGCATTGGTCGCCCTGTATGATGACCTGTTGAGGGAGGCCGACAGGGATAAAATGTCTCTGCTGGTCCTCCTCGACATCTCAGCGGCCTTTGATACCGTCGACCACACTATCCTCCTGGGTAGGCTCTCCGAGTTGGGAATTGGTGGCTTGGCACTCGCCTGGTTCCGTTCCTTCTTGGGGGACCGTCCCCAGAGAGTGCAACTTGGGGAGAGGGTCTCGGCCCCGTGGAGTCTCAATTGTGGGGTTCCACAGGAGTCGATTATCTCCCCAATGCTGTTTAACATCTACATTAGGCCGCTGGGAGGGGTCATCAGGGGTCTGTGGGGCTTCGTGTCATCAATATGCTGATGACACCCAGCTATATATTTCCTTTTCACCAACTGCAGGTGATGCCGTCCTGTCCCTACAGCGCTGCCTGGGAGCCGTACTGAAATGGATGCAGGAAAATGGGCTGAGGCTGAATCCGGACAAGACGGAGGTTCTGAGGGTGGGTGGCCCTGTGGTTGGCAGTTTTAGTGACTCTCTTACATTTGGGGGGGTGACCCTGGCCACGAAAAGTGGGGTCCGCAGCCTGGGCGTACATCTGGACCTGACACTCACCATTGAAACGCAGGTGGCATCGGTAGTCTGCACCGCCTTTTTCCATCTGTGGCGGATCGCTCAGCTGCGGCCCTATATCAACATGGGGGCACTCACTACCTTGGTGCATGCGCTCGTAATTTTAAGATTAGACCACTGTAACGTGCTTTATGTGGGGCTGCCTTTGAGGCTGATGCGGAAACTTCAGGTGGTGCAGAATGCGGCAGCCAGATTCCTCACTGGAGTGAGAAAATACCAACATATTTCTCCAACTCTGGCTGCATTGCATTGGCTGCCCATTCGTTTCCGCGTCGACTTCAAAGTCTTAATGCTTTACTTGCAAGGCCCTAAACGGTTTAGGACCTCGATATTTGGTGGAACGCCTGCTCCCACCAAGGTCTACCCGGATCACCCGCACGAGTCAGGAGGTCAGGCTGAGGAGCCTGACACTGAGAGAGGCCCGGAAGGAAAAGACACGAAACCGGGCCTTCTTGGCGGTGGCTCCTCGCCTCTGGAACAACATCCCTTCAGAGATTCGTGCGTCCCCTATGCTGGGAATCTTTAAAACCCAATTAAAAATATGGTTGTACATCCAGGCCTTCCCTCCAGTCAATATCTCATTTATTGTCTATTCCTTCTTATTTTATTCTCACTCAATTTTATTATAACTGTATCAAATGATTATGTAATGTTTTTGTGTTTTATTGTATTATCCTATACTGGAAGCCGCCTAGAGTGGTCGAGTAGACCAGATAGGCGGGGTACAAATCAAATCGAATCGAATCGAATCGAATCGAATCGAATCGAATCAAATAAATAAATAAATAAATAAATAAATAAATAAATAAATAAATAAATAAATATATGATTTAAAATATAATTAAAATATTAAAATAGGAAAAATTAGTATTATCTGCTTAAATGGGGTGCAGGGATTTATAATTGTTAAAAGCCTGCCTGAAGAGATGGGTCTTTAGCTTTTTTCGGAAGGATAAACAGGGAAGGTCCCTTTCCTGATCTCCCGAGGGAGAGCGTGCCATGGCCTGAGGGCTGCCACCGAGAAGGCCCTCCTCTCCCTTGTCCCCATCAGCTGTCCTTGGCCTGGCAATGGGGCTGAGAGGAGGGCCCCCTCTGCTGATCTTAATCCCCAAGAAGGCGCATATAGGGAGATACCGTCCTTCAGGGAGCCTGGGCCCAAGCTGTTGCATTACTTAAAAGGAAACAGATCCTTAAATTAAATTTCCTATTCTGGATGTTACCAATAAAGATTACTGGCATGTAGTTAAAAGAATGGCAAGTGATGATTAACCCCTCTGACCAAAGTGGTTGAGACATTTTCCATAAATTCTTAAATGGGTGTATAAAAGATTGGATGAAACGGATACAAGATAGCAATCAAATAGGGAAGCTGGTGGGAGAAGGGAGGATTTCATGACTAAAAATAGTTTAGTTAGGAAAATGGGCAAAAGAATGGAAAAGGAAGAAAGTAGAAAAAATGTGAAATTTGAGGAAACTATTGAAAAAAAAGACTGAAGTTAGAAGCAATGAAAAATAGAAAGGAGATTGTAAGTGAAATGTGCAAACCGAGAGAAGAGGCAGGATATAAACCCCCAGGTGTTAAAAGGAAGACATGGTTAAAGAATCTGAAGGGAAAGATTGGAGTAAAACATGGAATATTTATTTTATTATTTATTTACGTATTTATTTATTGAATTTCTATGCCACCCATCTAGACATAGTCTACTTTGGGCGGCTCACAGAGCACAAAGTAAAACAATAGAAATAAATTAGCAATTAACAACACATAGATACTAATTTAAGATGGAGAGAATAAAAAGAAATTTAAATAGTGCCCGGAGGGAAGGCCTGTCTGAATAACCAGGTCTTGGTTTTTAAAAATGCCCAGCGAGGGGGCCAAAGGGATCTCTGATGGCAAGCTGTTCCAAAGTCGAGGGGCCACTGCCGAGAAGGCCTGGTGTCTCGTCCTTTCTTTCTGGACCTCCCTCGGCGTTAGGCTCCTCAGACGCCCCTCCTGACTAGAACGGGTGATACGAGTAGAGCTAGGTGGGAGGAGGTGTCCGGCCAAGTATCGAGGTCCTAAACCATTTATTTATTTATTTATTTATTTGATTTATATGCCGCTCATCTGGTAAATCTATACCACTCTGAGCGGCTAACAGTGAACATGTATACAATTATAATAAAAAAAATTAAAATTTAGGACTTTGTATGTAATCATTAACACTTTGAAATCAATGTGGAACCGAACGGGCAGCCAGTGCAAGGCGGCCAGGGTGGGAGTGATGTGTTGGTGTTTCCTCACCCCACTAAGAAGTCTGGCCACCGCATTCCGTGCCATTTGGAGTTTCCGCATCAATCTCAAAGGTAGCCACATGTAGAGAGCATTACAGTGGTCTAATCTCGACATAAAGATAGGGTAATCTGTCAAAGATGGAAATAGGTGGAGCGGACCACAGACGCCACCTGTGTTTCCATGGTGAGCACCTGGTCCAGATAGATCCCCAAGCTGCAAATCTCACTCTTCGCAGTAATGACAGAATTATGAAGCATAAGGGTAAAAGAAAATTGCTATAGAGTAAAATGGAGATGGCACTTAATTCCGGTGGCATTGAATATATTAAATAATAATGCATCATCTCTGTGCTGGAGGTGTTTTATAGGAGATTAGGGAAAAAACTCGATTGAATCCATGATTGCCTTATTGAATATGGTTAATAACCAAGGGAAGAAAGAAGAAAAGGAATTAGCTATTAAATGGTGCCTATGGCAAGGCTCATCTTTGCAAGGAACAGGAAAAGCGATTATCAAATTAACCTTGAGGAACGGTATAGAAAAATGTGGAATGTGGCCACTGATGACAATGGACCAGTGAAATAAAAATCAGAAGAGGGATATTGAAAACTAGTAAGCGCCATGTGCTTTTGGAGAGAAATAGGGTGCTAAAAATGCAAAAATAACCATCATCCTAACCGTAACTCTAACCTAGTCCCTAAGGGAAAGGTGGCAAGAGGTGGAGAAAGGTGGACGTGAGTAGCGTGGGTTAATTTCAGCTGATGGGATGGTGTGTGTTGTAATTTGTATCCTCTATTTTCTCTTTGTGATTTTCTTTTCAATAATGGAGGATCATCGGATCCTATAATCTCTGTCTCCGTGTATCTTTCGCCCCTTCACCTAGCGTTGGGATTCAAAATGGAAACATTTTCCCTCGATGTCCTCTCCTTATGACCAAAGACCATCATCCTCAAACATTATTTCAATGATGTTTCTGCAAGAGATTCAATAAGTTCTGGGGAAAGGATGGACAAAGATCTTGGCAATTTTTAAAAAAAAACCTGTGGGAACCTTGGGAGAGTAATCCTCAACCCACATTTATGTATGTACGTTTGTATGTGTGTATATATGTATGTATGTGTATGTTCTCCATCCACCACTTGCTTAAAGCAAGTGGCACCTTCTCTACAATCCATGCCTGGGGCCTGATAAATGCACAAACGCCCACACCCGCACCCTGCAATCTTCCCACCTCCTGTTTCTTTCCAGAGGCTGTGCAAAGCTTCCCTCTTCCCTGTCAGAGCCTCCCGGCAGGAGCCCTTCTTGAGGAAGCGACGGCACCCCTTCCTCCTCCTCGGGTCTCCGGCTTTCCCTTCCCTTCCTTTCAAGGGCAGCTGAGGCTCCGCGCCCGGCCAGGGGAGACCCTGCCTTGGTCCTCGCAGGAAGAAGCCGAAGAGATACAGGAAGAAGGTTGGCGGGTGTTCTTCTGGGACAGCATCAATCCTGCAAAAACTGTAACAGATGCTCCCCAAATCAGTCAATTAGTCAACTGGAACTAGCCAAAAAGACTCCATGGATTGAAAAAAGGTCTACTCTTGCAGAGAAGCCAGAAGAAGAAGAAGGCACTCCTCCATCTTTCCCTCTCCAACAATCCCGACATGCAGGAGTCACTTCACCCTCTTCGATCCCAAAAGAGGAAAGGAGAAATGGGGGGGGGCATGCCAGGCTGTCCAGAGTTGGAATCTCACTGACAGCACCACCATTTTGATACTGTCATGGGGTCCAAATTTGTTAACTGAAACAGACTTAGCATGGCAGGTGCAACTAATCAAGAAAACTGGGAAGTCATCCTGTATCAGCAGACGATGGAAGGTGTAAGAGAACAATGTAATGTAATTTGTCGGGGGCTGATGTGGATATAAACGAGGAGGAAGACATGCACCATTTGGTTCAGTTTGAGAGCTTATGCTATCCTGAACTCAACTGCTCTGAGAGCTCCCATTGCCTCAGAGACAGAGAGGCTGCCAGTTGGTCTCACTCTCTCTGTCTGTATGTATGTTTGGAAATAGACGAATGAAAGAGACTATTTGTTTGAGACTTTTGTTCCACCAGGACTGAAGAACTTGGGGGAGAACAGTTCAAATCCTGACATTTCACACCAATTCAGTCCTTTGCACTGTCACGCCCCATCTCGGTGGCCCCTCTTGCCCTCACCAGGCACCATGGAAGGTCTGGTAGAAGGCGTTCTCCAAACGCTCCCGATGCTTCCTGCGATTGGGCTAAAATTCTCTGAAACACTGATGTAAGCTTTACAACATCTCACATCCTGCTAATCATAGGGTTATTGTTTAATGAATAAACAAACACAGTGTCGCATCTGATCTCAAAGAATGAAAGAGATCTTACCTGCTTTAAGGGGGGCTTTGGGTTTCTCTTTTCGTCCAGAGAAAAGTCAGGAGAGCATCAGCTGAACCTCACCCCGTCCTTGGGAGAAAAGAAAAAAAACACAAATCATTCTGGAGCCTTCTCAGATGGACAAAACTAAAAGCTTTCCCTTTAGCATAGAAGCCTTTGTCTTTTTGACAATCTGGAGAATTCAATTCTTCAAAAAATACCCTCCAGTTTATGAATGTGTGTGTGTGTGTGTGGGGAGATTGTGTGCTTCTATACCTACGATTCCAAAAGCCAGGAAATAGCCCAAAAATGCTTCACAATCTCATGCCCGCCTTGCCAGCTGGAAAAAGGAGGCAGAGCCTGACAGAGCAAAGGGCGTCTCAAGGGTGGCCACACACAAGGCAGCCGTCCAGAGGGTCTAAAGCAGGGGGTCCCCCCAACCTTGGGCTTCCGGATGTTCTTGGACTTCCGCTCCCAGAAATCCTGGCCAGCAGAGGCGGAAGTGAAGGCTTCTGGGAGTTGCAGTCGGAGAACATCTGGAGGCCTGAGGTTGGGGACCCCTGGACTCTGCGGGAGACCCTCTTCTGCTCTTTGCCCTTCACAGCCCTGACCACACAGCTTTGTGTCTGGGGGAGGAGTGGTCACTTGACGAAAAGGGGAGTCAGATTCTGGGATGTTCCCTCGCGTGGTGTCACTCTGTGACTGGCAGGGGTGCTGGGGCGGGGGGGGGGACTCCTGTTCAGCCCCCTTCACCCTCAGCCTGTGGAGTGTTTCAGGTTTCCATTAATTCCCCGTACTATTTCACAGAGGCATGAAGAACCGGAAAGAGTCTAGGCAGAAGAATGTGGTGGTCCGGCCCCCCCTTCTAGGGACCCCCACCCCACCCCACCCCCACTGTTCTCGTGCCTCCTCCCTCCCCCGCAAAAAAATAAAGGCCCCCAAATTGCCCCCCCACCTCCGTCCGGATCCTGAAGCGGGAAAAGAGGCCGGAAAGAAACAGCGAGAGAGGAAAAGGGGGGGGAGGGAGGGGGCACGGCCTCCACTTCCGGTTCCGGTGGGGGGGGACGCAGCCCCTCCTCTCCGGCTTTCGTAGCTCTACGTTCTCCCCCCTCCCTTCCCTCCCAACCAATCGCCGCTGAGATTCGGTAACTTTCAGTCTCCATCCTGGGGAAGGGAGAGAACGTAGAGCTACGAAAGTGGTAGAGGAGGGGGAGAGCAGGAGGGGCCCCTCCCCCCCTCCCCCCACTTTTCCTCCCTCGCCCCTCCCCCCTCCCGACCTCTTTCCCGCCTGAGGATCCCAACGGAGGTGGGGGGGCGATTTGGGGGCCTTTTTGGGGGGGCAGGAGAGAAAGAGGGGAGGAAAATACTCGGTCGGGGGGGGCGCAGGAGGGGCCTTTCCGTGGAATCTTCGGCGGGAGGGGGGATCTTTCGTGGGGCTTGTGGGGGGGGGAAAGAGAGGCGGGAACTCAGGACCCCCCCTCCCGACCAAGGCGCCCCCCCTCAGCCCCCCCCCCCGTGGCGACTCCGTCTTTGACGCCTTTGTTTTCTTGCCGGTTCCTCACAAAAGAGGCAGGCTGCTTCCTCCTCCTCCTCCTCCTCCTCCTCATCATCATCATCAACCTCCCTCCCCCCCCCCCCCGAGATGCTCTCACTTCAACCTCAAATCGATTCAGGGACAGACCCGTGAAGAACCGCCTTCCGTTCATCCCTCAGGGAGGGGTGGAGGGGCTGGCTGGGAATGAAGGCAGCAAATCCCAGGGAGGTCCCTGAGCCCCCAGGGGTGCCTCGCAGGACCGGGTCTTCGCTAGGCATGGACTTTTTGGGTTTTTTTCCTGGGCTTTCTTTTTGTCTCCTGAGCACATGGCCTGGGGGGGGGGCCTAGGAGTGGGACTTCCTGATTTAAAAGCGCGTGTCCCAGGACCGCAAATTTTATATCTAGCCTTAATAGGGCAAATAGGAAATCCAATGAGATTTGCATAAGCCGGGGAGTCAGGAAAGTTTTAAGGATCAGATCATACTTCTGCACTATTAAAGAGCCGGCCGGGGAGGTGGGGCTCGTCAGCCTTGGAAGGCAGCCCATCTCGGAGAAGGAAAACTCCGATTTCAAGCCTCCACTGCCTTGTGGCTTTATCCACTCATGGAAAAGGCTTCAGGGGTTAACCTCGAGGCAAAACCCGGAGCTGGAGTCCTCTATTGGCTCTTGCCTTTCCATTGGATCATTTCAGCAATGTGGAGAGGGGGGATCTGCTGCTCCTCCATATTACCCTACCCGGGATTCATGCTCTGGAGAGGACACTCCTCGATTCAGAGCATGTTACCATAGTGTCTCGAGACTGAAGGATGCCTATGCTATGACTTTTTGCGATCGCAATTCGCGAAACAGCAATTCCTATGGGGGGGGGAATTCCACTGGACAATCTTTGCTCCGCAAACCGATTTTCGCTAGGCGACGATTTCGCTAAACAGCGATTTCAGTGGAAAGGATTATCATCGTCTAGCGAGTCACCACTGTATGTATTTAACTCCTTCTATGACTTCAATATATTTCCCAGTCTCTGATCTCTCACCTACCTCAATCAATCAATCCCCCTTTGAACCTCTCTCTCTCTCTCTCTCTCTCTCTCTCTCTCTCTCTCTCTCTCTCTGTCCAGACCCCTCCTTTTGTGCCCCCCTTTCTTCTCTCCTGCTCCCGCCTTCCGTCCTCCTCATTGGTTCTCCTGCCAAGGTTCCCTGTTGACAGACAGGTGCTGACTGGGGTACCCGCGACACCCCCTTTCTGTGTGTGTTCCTTGCAGAGTCCCCTCAGGCTGGCCTCTCCCTCCCCCCCTTTGGTGGTTGTTCCTCCTCCTCCCCCCCACCTTCTCCAACCAAAGTCTGGACGCAACCCCCCCAAAACCACTTTTGTTGGAAAGATTTGGGGAAGGGGTCCTTTTTGAGGGGAAAAAGAGGAGGGGGCTGCAAAGGGGTGGGAGTAGGGGGTGGGGGACTATAGGAGGGGTCCACAGAGAAATGGGGCTTGGCGGGGGGGAGAAGATAGGGGGTCGGCTGGGAGGGAGGGATGTGGCAGATAAGGATGATACTTCATTTCTATGGCAGCCTGCAACGGAGAGAAGTTCCTGGAATGTGAACCAGGCCCTGCCCTGAACCCAGACCCTCAACACCCCCCCACCCCCTTCCTACCCACCCAGAGCAATGGGGGCAGGAGAGCCCCTGGGGAAAGGGGCTGCCCCTTTCCTACACTGGGAAAATTCTCTCTCTCTCTCTGTGTGTAGTCTTGTGTGAGGTTTGCTGATGATGATTTTGGTTAAAAAATATTCTCAGAAAATTGTCTGAATCTCCTCTTGGTTTCCAGGAAGAGACTTTCTTAGAGGCAGGAAATTCAGTCATTCTTTCAATGAAAATTACTTTTATCCTGCCTTTCTCCTCTTTGCTTGTTTATGTCTTGCTGTTTTCGTTGGCGCAGGGGATGGTGGTCGGCTGGATGGCCAGACCTTGGGGGCCAGAGAGGCTGAGCGAAGGGCCTCCTGGAAGGTCTTAAAAAGCAGACAGAAGTTGTGTGTCATCATCACACGGGGGGTGTCGGACCATCACATTCTTCTGGATAGCCTCTTTCCGGGTTTTCATACCTCTGTGAAATGGTATGGGGAATTAATGGAAACCTGAAACACTCCACAGGCTGAGGGTGGAGGGGGTTGAACAGGAGTCCCCCCCCCCCGCCCCAGCACCACTGCCATTCACAGAGTGACACCATGTGAGGGAACATCCCAGAATCTGACTCCCCTTTTTGTCAAATGACCACTCCTCCCCCAGACACAAAGCCATGGTCAGGGCTGTGAAGGGTAACTGCAACTCCCAGAAGCCTTCACCACCCCCTCTGCTGGCCAGGATTTCTGGGAGCGGAAGTCCAAGAACATTTCACCAGTCTCTGTGGCCGGCATCTTCAGAGGACAGGAATCAAAACTCTTCGCTCTGGTGCAATTCCGACTCCTGTCCTCTGAAGATGCCGGCCACAGAGACTGGCGCAACGTTAGGAAGAAGAACCTTCAGAACAGGGCCAATGAGCCTGAAAAACCCACAACAAACATGCAAAAGTATTTAAACTATTTAAAATATATATACAAAGTAAAAAAGCACTATTTGGCTGTAAGTGTGTTAACAAAGAGAACATTTTGTTCTCACCCAGCTGTGTGTAAAATGCATTGCTGGCTGTCGCTGCCACGTGGCTATATTCCCACTCTTCCAAGGACTTTCACCCGGCATCAGTTCCGTCGTCTGTTGTACTCCTTGAAACCAAAAATCTATGGTTCTCAGTCAATCAAAGAGGCAATAAAAGGGATAGAGACGAGGAGAGAAATGGTTGTTCCATCAGCTTCTTCCATCATCTCCCTCCCCAACAGCCAGACTCTTCAATTAGTCCTCGTTAATTCCATCTCTTTTCGTTAATAAATCCCAACCGCATGGCAGTCTCAAAACTTTGACCGTCTCTCTTCCTTCACGGTCCTCGTCGGCCCTGCCTGTCCTGTTTGGCTCAGGAAACTTTACGGTGTGTATGTGTGTTGTGTGCTGTGTGGATCGGGCAGTTGAGGTCTGGCCACTGGGTGTCTTCTCCACTGAATCAGGACAAGGCCCCGAGAACCTCACTTGGAGGACAGAGAAGCTTCCCCAGATCGATCGATCGAGGGTGTGTGTGTCTGGACTGGGACAGGGGGCTTTCCCCCCGGGCGGGGAGGGGGGCTCGACCTGGCCTTCCAAGGGGGAGGGGGGACCCAGTCTGGTCCCAAAGGGGCTTCTGCAGAAGAAAGGAAACGAGCTCGCTTTGCCATGACTGTAGGAAGGAGGTCGGCCTCCTTAGCACACACCCCAAAATGGTGGGTCCCTATTTGCTTCAGCCTCTTTCATGAAACCAGGAAACTAGCTAACAGAGTGGTCTTAATCGACTAGATAGGCGGGATATAAATTGAATAAATAAAAAAATAAATAAATAACACTCCCTGTTACCCAAAAAGGGGTTGGGGCGACCCTCCAAGAGGAAGATTTGGGGAAGCCTCAGGTGGTGGTGGAGAAGTCACCCCCTCCATGGAAGTCCCCCCCCAATGAGAACCCAATGAGAACTCGCTCCTCCTGCACGTCACCTGTTGCTGGGTGGAAGCCTCCGGGGCGTCTATTATGGCGTCTATGAGGGGGGTTGCCTGGCAACCCGGTGACTCAAAGGGAGAGGTTCTGGCTCCGCCCAGAAGACAAGGGAGACCCAATGAGAGCTCCCTCCTCCTCCTGCTCCTTCCGGGTCACCTGTCTCCGGGCAGAAGCCCCTCCCTCTGGAAGGCTGGCTGGGCAAGAACCCCTCTTTCTTCCCCCTCGAGTGACTGACAGGCTGCCCTCCAGGCTCCACCCACAGCTCGTCTCTGCGCACGCGCGAGATCCCCTCCCTGGCTCGCTCTACCTCCTGCGCATGCGCTCCTCTTCCCCACAGAGGGGGGTTGTTTTAGCCAGTGGGGGGGAGGGGCTGTGGCGCCTGCGCAGTGGAGAAGGCGGCCAGAAGGTCTCCCCCCCCCTCAGAGAAGGCGGTTGGGGGAGTTTTAGTGGCCTTTCTCGTAAGTAGAAAAATCCCCCCCCCGTGTGTCCCTGGGAGAGTTGGGGGTGGGGGGGTGGGGGGGTCTGAGTTTCCCCCAAGAGGATTCAGGATGGCGGGCAAGGCGTCTTTCGAGGAGGGGCGGGAGGCCTAAAACGTCCCTTCAAGGAAGAGCCTGGCCTGGACGGGGGGGGGGGCGAGGAGGGGGGGAAGGAAGGAAGGAAGGAAGGAAGGAAGGTCCGTCTCTCTCTCTCTCTCTCTCTGAGGAAGTCGAGAGATGGCCGGGAGCCTTCCTCCTTGCAAAAGGGGAGGTGGTGGTGGTGGTGCCCCCCCCCGGTCAGTCTGTGCAAGGGACACCCCCCACCACACCCACACCCACAAAAGGGCCTCCCTCCCGCTCTGCCAGCCAGGAAGGCCAAAAAGGCGAGTCTCTTCCCCCCCCCCCGCCTTCTCCTTCTTCTCCTCCAAGTCATTTCCCTTTAAAAAAAGAGAAAAGGAACCCAGGTGGCAAATCCCCCCCCCAAACACGTCCGGTGGGTGGATGGGGGGGGGGGCCCGGGCAGTGTCCAGCCTGGGGGGGGAGGACTTGAGATCCTGACAGGACAGGTGAGGAACCAGGCGGGCAAAGCGTGTCAGGAAAGGCTCTTCGGAACAAGCCTTTTCGTGTTTTCGTGTGAGGGGGTAACGAGTTCTTTCCACCTCCCTCGGGGTCTGCCAGGCTTCGGCGCCTGTGAGAGTCGGTGCGTTTCGGGGGGGGGTGACTCTTTCTGCAACCGGCTTGCACGTTTTTGGGGGGAGAAATGAGAGAACGAGGCTATTCTGGGGAAGAGATACCCTTCCAGGTCACCAGAGTTGTTCGTTCTGACAGAACGATTTCTGTAGCTAAAGGGAAGTTGCCGTCATTCATTTCTGAACCGGAGTCGCTGCCTGTTTCTGTCAGCCTTTAGGCCGGATGAAGGAAAGGATGAAGGAAAGGGAGGTCAGCCTCGGGAAAGCTGATTTCTCCAACGCCCGTCTGCTCTGTGGCCCTTTTGTGTGGGAGGTGCTATTTCTCCTTTTTTAAAACCAGCGCTTCCACACATTTGGTCCATTTGCCTTTTAAAACCCATAAGGCTGTTTTTAACATTCTGGGCGGCCTGAGGCCCTCCGACCAGGAGAAAAAGGGGGGCTACGAAGGAGACTTCCTAAACCCTTCCTCCCCAGTGATGCTGCTTTTTCTGGCCACCTTCGCCTCCAAAGGACCTTGAATAGAATTACTCCTCGTTTCTACTGGCCCAGTGTTTCAAAATCAGCCAGATGTAATTGTGGCAGCTGTCCTGTTTGTCAGAAAACTGGAGATGCGATTCAGGTTACTGAAGCTGAACTTCAGAGAATGCCTGTTATTTTCAAACCTTTGAAATAAACCGAGTTGGGACGTTGTGGGACCTTTTCCACCCAGTAAGACTGTTTTCTCCTTCCCGCTTCCAGTGGCCTTTGAGGAGGTGACCCCGTATTGCCCCCAACTCAGAGGGTGGGATCTTCTGGATCGAGGCTTGAGATCTCTGCGCGAGGACCTCCTGCTGGAGATTTCTGGAAACAACGTCTCTCCAGGTAACTTAATTTTTTAAAAAAATATCTAATACATATACAGTGCAATAGCCATTCCCATTACTTACTTCCTCCTCCCACCCCACTCTTTGTCCCATTGCAGACGTGGGATATAAGAGCTTCGAAACATGCTCTTAAAATGTTCACATTTCAACCTGACTCATGATCCCCCCAAATGATAGAGCCTCAGAGGCTGATAATAATGTTGCTACTCCTCAATATCTATGAAAGGTTCTCCCTCAATAAATAAATTAATGGGGGGGGCTGGGGAGCTTTTATTCCTTTGGCTGCCTGAAGTTTTTTTGTTAATTTTTCCTCTAGTGTGATATTCTGGCCATCTAACACGTAGCTTATAAAAGGTGTATAAAGTAGATTTGCCTGAGCCCTTCCGTAAAGTGACTTGTAAGGCTAACTCTGGAGATTTGATTACGGATTGCCTAGCAATCTTTCTGGTTTCATTAAATGTTTGGGGCAAGGTAAGGTGCTGTATCCTGCTTTTAAAAAATGTTCTGGGTGTTTTTACAGCATGGTTTTGAGCTGGGGGGTGTTATGTTTCTGTGCTTTGATGGGTCTTGGGAAGTCTGGTTTTTGTTTTTCCCATTTCTGATGGGTTTTGGGTGGTTTCCTTGCCCCCCCTTCGAACCCCCATCCGAGAAGCCGGGTTCCGGGGAGGTTGCGGATCGTGGCGCCTTCACGGGCATCGCTCCTGGTCTGGAGGGCAGGAAAGCCATGGTGGTCCCCCCCATACTCTCCCCCCCCGGGGAGGGAGGCTTGTTTCCCCTGGGATCGGCTCCTCCTGCCCATTCCCCCCTTTGGTCCACGAAGGGGTGCTGGAAGAGGGGGGGCAGAGGAGTTAGTAGGGGTGTCTCTGTGTGTGTGTGTGTATGTGCGTGTAAGAGATGCCCATGGATAGCGCCCCCACCCATTCGTGGCCCCCGACCCCCTCCCGGCTTCTCAGGACTGAAGGAAAGGATGGGAGGAGAAGAGGAGGTATGGGGGGCTCTCTCTCCCCCCCTCCATCCTTCCATCCTTCTGCGGGTCGCTGCCCTCGCCCCCCTCCTCTTAAAGACTGTTTATTAAGCAATCACCCGAGGGATGAGGAGGATGAGGATGAGCAGGACGCGAAAAGGCTGAGGGGGGAGGGGAGGAAAGAGAGGGGGCGAACGTAGAGCTAGGATAGTCCTAGAGGAGGGGGCTGCTTCCGGGGCTGTGTCTCCCCCCCACCGGAACCGGAAGTGGATGTGCCCCCTCCTTCCCTCGCTCCCTCCTCCCCCCCACTTTTCCTCCCTGTTTCTTCCGGCCTCTTTCCCCGCCTGGAGATCCGGATGGAGGTGGGGGCGATTTGGGGGCCTTTATTGGAGGGAAGGAGAGAGAGAGAGCAGTGGGTGTGGGGGGGTCTGTAGAAAGATGGTCTCAAGCGCTTGTGGGGGGCCAGAAGGGGCCTTTCCGTGTGTGTGTGTGTGAGAGAGAGAGAGGGGGGGGTTGTGTCTCTGTGGGAAGTCAGGGCCAAGATCTTGATACTCTGAAGGGGCAGGAGGGACACACACACACCCCTGAGCAAGCCCCCCCCAGCCCCCCTTTTGTGTTTGTGCATGTTAGTGTGCTTTCCCCGCTGAGCCCCCTCAGGCTCACCTCTCTCTCCCCGCCCCCCTTCCGTTGTTGTGGTTGTTTTCCCCTCCTCCCCCCGACCTTCTCCAGCTGAAGTCTGAGCATGACGCCCCCGCCAGGAAACCCTATTTGTTGGGGGGAATTTCGTGGAAAGGCCCAAGTGGGAAATGGGGGCCTTTTTTGTGGGGGGGAGAAAAAGTGGGAGGGGGCTGCAAGGGGGTGGGTGTAGGGGGTGGGGGAGGAGGAGGGGCCCCCAAAAAATGGGGCTTGGAGGAGGGAGAAGACGGGGTCGGCTGCCCATTTCCTACACTAGGAAAACTGTGTGTGTGTGTGTGTGTGTGTGTGTGTGTGAGACAGAGAGAGAGAGAGAGAGGGAGAGACAGGAGCACTTGGACAGCCCCCCCCAAGCAAAATCTCTCCCAGCTTCTCAGGATGGGAAGAAAGTGATGGGAAGAGAGCCCCCCGCCCCCTTTCCTCCTCTCCAGGCCCTGACCTGAACTCAGACCCTCAATCCCCCCAGTGCTTTTCCCACCCACAGCAATGGGGGGGCAGGAGAGCCCCTGGGGGGAGAGGGGCTGCCCGTTTCCTACACTAGGAAAACTGTGTGTGTGTGCGCGTGTGTGTGGAGTCTTCTGTGAGGTTTGCTGCTGATGATTTTGGGTTAAAAAATATTCTCAGGAAATTGTCTGAATCTCCTCTTGGTTTCCAGGAAGAGACTTTCTTAGAGGCAGGAAATTCAGTCATTAGATTCTTAATTAGCTTAGAATTCATGCATTCATTCATTCAAAATTACTTTCCTCCTCTTTGCTTCTTTATGTCTTTCTGCTTTCGTTGGCGCAGGGGATGATGGTCGGCTGGATGGTCAGACCTTGGGGCCTGAGAGGCTGAGCGAAGGGCCTCCTAGAGGGTCTTAGAAAGCAGGCGGAAGTTGTGTGTCATCATCACACAGGGGGTGCCGGACCACCACATTCTTCTGCATAGCCTCTTTCCGGTTTTTCATGTCTCTGTGAAATAGTACGGGGAATTAATGGAAACCTGAAACACTCCACAGGCTGAGGGTCGAGGGGGCTGAACAGGAGTCTGTCCCCCCAGCACCCCTGCCGTTCCCAGAGTGACACCACGTGAGGGAACATCCCAGAATCTGACTCCCCTTTTCATCAAGTGACCACTCCTCCCCCAGACACAAAGGCATGGTCAGGGCTGTGAAGGGCAAAGAGCAGAAGAGGGTCTCCTGCAGAGTCCAGGGGTCCCCAACCTCTGGCCTCCAGATGTTCTTGGACTGCAACTCCCAGAAGCCTTCACCACCCCCTCTGCTGGCCAGGATTTCTGGGAGTGGAAGTCCAAGAACATCTGGAGGCCCAAGGTTGGGGGGACCCCCTGCTGTAGACCCTCTGGACGGCTGCCTTGGCTGTGGCCACCCCTCAGCCTCCCTTTCCTCTGTCTGGCTCGGCCTCCTTTTCCAGCTGGCAAAGCGGGCACGAGATTGTGCAGCAGTTTTGGACTATTTTCTGGCTTTTGGAATCATGGGTATAGAAGCACACAATTCCCCCCCCCCCCAACTCATAACCTGGAGGTATTTTTTGAAGAATTGAATTCTCCAGATTGTCAAAAAGACAAAGGCTTCTATGCTAAGGGAAAGTTTTTGGTTTTATCCATCTGAGAAGGCTCCAGAATTATTTGTTTTTATTTTTTTCTCCCAAGGACGAGGTGAGACTCAGCTGATGCTCTCCGGCGTTTCTCTGGATTAAAAGACAAGAATCCAATTCTGAAGCCCCCCGAAAACTTGAATAGCAGGTGAGATCTCTTTCATTCTTTGGGACCAGAAGCACCACTGTGTTTCTTTATTTATTAAACAGTAACCCTATCATTAGCAGGACGCTAATCCTGAATTACATCAGTATTTCAGAGAATTTTAGCCCAATTGCAGGAAGCATCAGGAGCATTTGGAGAACGCCTTCTACCAGACCTTCCATGGTGCCTGGTGAGGGCAAGAGGGGCCACCGAGATGGGTGTGACAGTGCAAAGGACTGAGTTGGTGTGAAATCCCTATATTCTGAGGTTCACTTTGAGTCTTTTCTGTCAACTTCCTTCCAGCCAGTCAACTTCCTTCTGTCAACTTCCTGCCCAGTTCTGGCAACCTCTGGTCTGTGAAAGGAAGCACACACTGTCAGTTCTATGGCTGAGTGTGGGTTCGAACCGGCTTGCGTGGGTCCCAGTTTTACTGTCTGCAGCAGTGCCTCTATGAACATGTGCAGAGTTTTTTTTTTTGGTTCCCAGTCCTGCTTCGCTCAACCCAGTGGTCACCAACAGCAGGTGCTGTCGGTGAGATTCCAACCCTCGAGAGACAGGCATGGGGCCTCCCCTGAATTTCTCCTTTCCTCTTTTGGGATCCAAGAGGGTGAAGTGAAGAATTCACTCCTGCATGTGGGGATTGTTGGAGAGGGAAAGATGGAGGAGAGCAAAACCACAAAATGTTTCATGTTTTATACAGTGGTGCCTCGCATTACGACGTTAATTTGTTTCAGCGAAATCGCTGTAAAACAAAAACATCGTAAAGTGAAATTTAAAAGGCCATAGAAACGCATTAAAACCCGGTTAATGCGTTCTGATGGGCTGGAAACTTACTGTCCAGCAAAGATCCCCCATAGCGGCGGCCATTTTCGGTGGCTGTCTTGCGAGGAATCCATCCCAGAAAACAGCGGGGAGCCATTTTATTTACCCGGTGGCCATTTTGAAACTGCCAATCTGCTGTGCAAAAATTGTCACTTTGCGAAGATCGGTTCCTGAAGCAGGGAACCGATCATCGCAAAGTGAAATTCCCCGATAGGAAACATCGTTTTGAGATCGTTTTTTTAAATAAACATTTTATTGGTTTTTCAATCTATCTACATTGTTTTGTGCTTGTCAAACATCGTGTTACATGTTTGCTTACAATTATATGTTTTTTACATCTCGGTATCTTCCCGGTTATCCCCCCAAATTCCAAACATCTTTCAAACATTCAAACCATTCATATACAAATTTTAGTACATAATATGACTACTATCATAATATTACTCTCATATTATCTAAAATTCTCAAGATCTTCTAGTAACATTCTTATTGAAAATGGTTCCAGATCCATGACCCAGCTTTATATCTAGTTTAGTTTACCTAAAATAAAAGACCACCATATTACATCTTTACCCTGATTAGGGCTCCCTTATTTCAATTTAATTCTCTTTTTTAATATACCGAATATACCCTTTTACATTTCCAGATTGTAAATATATACATGTTTTCAGTATTAAGGGGCCCTTCCTTATTTTCCCTTTTTCATCTTTCTAGGTAATTCCCTCTCTAATTTCTCTCTTCTCATTTAAAATTTCTGTGTCTCTAAGCATTCTGTCATCTTTCATGTCCTCTGAAACCATTTTGTAGATCTGATTTATGTCTACTAACTCTTTATATGCTTGATTTATCTTCAGTGGGTCTTCCAGGCTTTTTTTGGTTAATTTTGCTGTTTTTCCCCCTTTGTTTTCCCGTAGTGCGCTCCTCTGGTCCAAGACTGATGTTTCTCTTAGATTAATTTCCTCCAACTGCTGCTTTGATTGAGATACATCGTCTAAGTTACTCCCATTTCCTTCTGTGTTGTTCCCTGTTGTTTGCGGACTGTAGTCCTTCTGATGTTGATTGGATAATTTGGCCTCTTGATAATGAGATGTCACTGTTTCCAATATTGTCTGAAGGGTACATTTTATTTTATTCCAAAATTGTCTTTGTTGTGCCATTCTGTTTCCGCTGCCCAAATGGTTATAAACAGATATTCAAAGTTTCCAGAGTCATTTCTAAAAATCCACTTTGGCTAAATAGGCCTGAACCAAATTTGGACCCTCAAAATGCCCTCAATATTTGTATCTGCGGCCTGATGGCCTTAAAGGTCCACTTTAGGGTTAATTTCCCAGCCAAGCACAAAGAAAGTCAAAAGGAAATAACCGCAGAGTGCTCAAGGCCACCGCTCCTAGGCTCCGTGCCAAAAGATTCCAGGCAGTCAAAATAGAGTCCAGATTTATCAAATATGACTCACAGGAAAATTTCTCAAGCTTCACAACGCCAAACTGCAATATTCTTAATGTGTATTTTTAAAAGTTATTTCATTTCCATCAGCTATCCCTCTCTCCAGATTTTTTGCCGCTTTATAGTTTCTGAGATGAGATAGCAATTCTTTTTTCCCCCATATATAAGAATTATTTCCTCCAGGGGTATAAGCAATTAGTTGAAAAAGTCTCACCCAGTAAACAACGATGCCAGAAAGCTGATGCTCTTGCTTCTTTTAGCCGGCTGTCTATGACTTGCAAGCGAGCCGAAGGCTGCTTGTTTCTGCCCGTTGGCTGATTAGGGAGTTTCCTGGATCAAACGGGGCGGCTGCCGCCCCGCCCCCCACGATCAACAGGCTTACCCCCCCCCCAGTTCACCACCACTCCAGGGTGGTTCCGACACCCTATGGTGTCCCAAACAAGGTCAGAATTCAGCCCAGGGGGACAGAGCTCTGTCCTCCTGCTGCTGTCTCATCGCGACGTCAAGCCGGAAGTCGTTTTGAGATCGTTTTTGTGATTGCAAAAGAGTCGACATCAAGTGGTTTTGTCATGAAACGGAACGCCCGTCTTGCGAGGCACCACTGTATTACTTTATCTTTTGACTTACCTCGTTCCTCAACTTATCCAAATTCATTTTAATTTCACCTTGTAAATTCCAAGTGATCTTTACCTTAGTGTGTATGGGAAGAAAGTAAATGAAAAAGCAAAGGCCGAGGAGGTCTGTTCTGTGCACATAGCGGTTGGTGGTCGTGTGGGTAAGCTTTCCTTCATTAGGGCCAACTGAAATTCCAGCCTGGTGTGTAAGCTTTGGAGACCTCCAGAACTCTTCATCACCCACAGTAGTGTTTATGTCAGAGTGGTGCAGTTTTTTAGCAGCTCCTCTTGCCAAAGCTCCTTGTTCCAGTCCCAGCAGTCAAGAAAATCAGTCAGAGAGACTAGACTTCTAGCAACTAAGTCTATTTCCATTTATATACAGCAGCAACAGCAAAACACTCCGCAACCCTCTGCATGAGCCAAGAGAAAAAAGTCATGACCCAGTGGCCATATAGACTACCACACTGTCCAGTTGGTGGTCAGAGACCTGACATCATCATCTTCACCCTTAAGTAGTGTATTCCAATGTCCTTGTCGGGCACACCTGCTGACACTGTGTACATGGTCTCTGTACTGAATGTTCATGGCTGTAAAATTCAGGTTCTGTTTTATTTGGCTTATTTTATATAACCCGACAGTCTGAATGTGGGATATTGTGCTTCTGTAGCCACAATTCGAAAAAGGTCCAATGTGTTGCCAGCAGGAGAAAAAGTTGCCAGGCTCCCCATAGGAAAGGGCAGCCTGAATATTGACAGCAGGACTGGGAGCAGTGAAGATGGTCTGTGCAGGACACCCTCTCTTCTGCTCCCTGCCATCCACATTTGCTGAAAAACAGCCCTGACCTTTGCCTTGGGTTTGGAAGAGAAGCAGTGGATTGTCGGACTGTCAGCTTCTAGGATTTCCCCTTGTGGGATGTCGCTCTGTGAACGGTAGTGGTGCTGGGTGAGTCCTGCTCCACCTCTTGACCTTTTGGCCTCTGGAGTGTCTCTGGGTTCCATGGTTTCCCATGCTATTTCACAACATTACAAGATGGGGGATAACTTGCTCAGCAGTACTAGGAGCGAGAAGGACCTTGGAATCGTTTTAGATCACGTCAAAGATGAGCCAAAAGTGTGATGTGGCTGCAAAAAAGGCCAGTGCTATTTAGGCTGCATTAAGAGAGGGAGAGACTCCAAATCCCATGAGGTGCTAGTTCCCCACTCCTTGGCCAACCTAATCCTCCTAGTTTCTGGTATTAATGCCAGTACTTTTTATTAGTCCTTGCTTTTTCATCACCATTTCAAAATCTGTTAATTATGTTTTGCCAGTCTTTCAAATCTTCCTTTATTGGTTTCATCCTAAAGAAAAAATACTTTTAGGTAGTAACCCTTTGTTACACATTTCATAGTACATCAAATTAGGCTTTCCTTACTACCCTCTCTTACGACTTATCCTCCATATTTCCGTAAAATCTTTCTTCGTTTTCTCTAATATATGTTTATGTTGTAAAATTTCAAGAAACTTTTGAGATGTGGACACAAACAGTGCCCTTGGTGGAAGCGTAGATGTTTCCATTCTGGAAGGAATGGGGGAGACCTGACAGAAACTCCGTGCTTTGTCTTTCTCTCTGGATGCAAAAACCTATTGCAGGCAAACGTAATTATAACAATACTTTGTATTTAAACATCTAATTTAAATACAGTGGAGTCTCTACTTAAGAACTTAATCCGTATTGGAAGGCAGTTCTCAAGTCGAAAAGTTCTTATGTCGAATCTACATTTCCCATAGGAATGCATTGAAAACCATTTAATCTGTATCTGCTCTTTTCCGTCCATAGAAACTACAGTGGAACCTCTACTTAAGAACTTGATCCGTATTGGAATGGTGTTCTTAAGTTGAAACGTTCTTAAGTTGAAGCAAAATTTCCCATAGGAATGCATTGAAAACTGATTAATCCGTTCCGGCTGTTTTTTGTCCTTATGTACAGGCACATTTCTACGCTGAAGCATTAGTTCCCATAGGAACTAATGCAAAGCCGGTTAATCTCTACCACTAGGGGGAGACTTTTTTAAAATCTAAGAGATCTGCCTAAAATGACCTAAGGTTAAAAAAGGGCAGGAAAGTTTTTTTTCCCCGTTCTTATCTTGGTGCTCCGTTCTCAAGTAGAAGCAAAATTTAGTGAACAGAGCTGTTCTTAAGTTGGATTGTTCTTAAGTAGGGACGTTCTTAAGTAGAGGTTCCACTGTAGCTTAACTTCACTATAAAAGCATGTACAGAGCATATAATGACTTTTTTGCTCACGATCCCACTGTCAGCCTGACCGCCCTTAAGCAAAGGTGCAGCAACGAATGCTCTGCCTGAGCTGCTTTTATACCAACTTCAGCCCCGACAGTCCCAGGCGCCTGCCCGTGGCTACGGCAGCCTCAACCTTACCCAGTGAATCACCTTTGGGATCTGGCTGACCTACACGCAGTTTGCTTCTTCGGCTTTCCTATTGATTGATTGATTGATTGATTGTATTTCTACCCTGCCTACCTGATCAAACGTCCATTCCTATGTGAGTATGTTGAAGACCTACATTTACTGTATTTCTCAGTGACCTGATCTGTACGAATATTTTGACATAAAATTCCTGTACGTAACCTCCAACTCCTAGCTTCTTTGTAATCACATGTACCCTTAAAGTCCATATTCACCAATGTGTGATCTGCTACTTTTATTAACCCTATGTCTGTTTTACAAACTCTAAATCACAATCACTAGATGCATACATATATAATCTCTCCTAAACTAACTTTTATATGCTGATGAATAAAAAGTTTAAATATCTGGTTGCAGAACCAGAGGTTCCCTGCTGTGTCTCCCACGGGTAAGGTCAGCTTGTGTGGCCCTCGGGAAACTGCAAGGTCCCAGAAACAGGGAATGGGGAACAACTTTTGAGTATTCTCTACCTAGAAACCCTCCAAAAAAGGGTAGCCATCAGTCAGAATTGACTTGATGGCCCATGTTTAATAGTATTTTGGATACTGGTTAATATTAATCAACTATATTTTCCCATCCCTGTCCCTTTGGAAGTATCAATTCAGGCAAGGGGAGTCCATGCTGTTTTCCCAATACAGCTAATTTTTCAAATGTTGCCAGTAAAGCCTTCAGGAGACATATGCCTTTCAAAGGAGTCAAAGACAGAGCAAACTCTTTGGTTTAACCTCCAGTTAGATCCTGCTCTGTGCTATATTCTCAAGACATCTTTTTTTTCTCTATCAGGTAACAAACATGATGGCCAGAATTATACAGAGTCTCTTCTTCTGTCCCTGAAAAGAGTCAAGTGTGAAGCTGGGAAGAAAAGCTTAGAAAAAACCCATGAGCTAAAGGAGAAACGGATTGAATGCCTGAAGTGTGAAGACAGCTTCAGACCAGTTCAGTTTGAAGAACTCATCCTGGGGAGAAATCATACAAAAACATGGAATGTGAAAAGGGTTTCAGCGAGAGAAGAAATCTGCGTTCACATCAAAGGACCCACACTGGAGAGAAACCACATAAATGCATCGAATGTGGAAAGAGCTTTAGTAACAGTGGTAACCTTAGGTTACATCAAAGGACCCACACTGGGGAGAAACCACATAAATGCATGGAATGTGGAAAGAGCTTTAGTAATAGTAGTCATCTTAATTCACATAATAGGACTCACACTGGGGATAAACCACATAAATGCATGGAATGTGGAAAGAGCTTTATTCAGAGTGGTAACCTTAGGTTACATCAAAGGACCCACACTGGGGAGAAACCACATAAATGCATGGAATGTGGAAAGAGCTTTAGTAATAGTAGTCATCTTAATTCACATAATAGGACTCACACTGGGGAGAAACCACATAAATGCATGGAATGTGGAAAGAGCTTTAGTAATAGTAGTCATCTTAATTTACATAATAGGACTCACACTGGGGAGAAACCACATAAATGCATGGAATGTGGAAAGAGCTTTAGTAATACTAGTCATCTTAATTTACATAATAGGACTCACACTGGGGAGAAACCACATAAATGCATGGAATGTGGAAAGAGCTTTAGTAATAGTAGTCATCTTAATTCACATAATAGGACTCACACTGGGGAGAAACCACATAAATGCATGGAATGTGGAAAGAGCTTTAGTCTGAGTGGTGACCTTAAGTTACATCAAAGGACCCACACTGGAGAGAAACCACATAAATGCATGGAATGTGGAAAGAGCTTTAGTCAAAGTGGTGACCTTCAGTTACATCAAAGGACCCACACTGGGGAGAAACCACATAAATGCGTGGAATGTGGAAAGAGCTTTCTTTCAAGTGGTCAGCTTAGGGTACATCAAAGGACCCACACTGGGGAGAAACCACATAAATGCATGGAATGTGGAAAGAGCTTTAGTCACAGTAGCACCCTTAGGTTACATCAAAGGACCCACACTGGGGAGAAACCACATAAATGCATGGAATGTGGAAAGAGCTTTAGTAATAGTAGTCATCTTAATTCACATAATAGGACTCACACTGGGGATAAACCACATAAATGCATGGAATGTGGAAAGAGCTTTATTCAGAGTGGTAACCTTAGGTTACATCAAAGGACCCACACTGGGGAGAAACCACATAAATGCATGGAATGTGGAAAGAGCTTTAGTAATAGTAGTCATCTTAATTCACATAATAGGACTCACACTGGGGAGAAACCACATAAATGCATGGAATGTGGAAAGAGCTTTAGTAATAGTAGTCATCTTAATTTACATAATAGGACTCACACTGGGGAGAAACCACATAAATGCATGGAATGTGGAAAGAGCTTTAGTAATACTAGTCATCTTAATTTACATAATAGGACTCACACTGGGGAGAAACCACATAAATGCATGGAATGTGGAAAGAGCTTTAGTAATAGTAGTCATCTTAATTCACATAATAGGACTCACACTGGGGAGAAACCACATAAATGCATGGAATGTGGAAAGAGCTTTAGTCTGAGTGGTGACCTTAAGTTACATCAAAGGACCCACACTGGAGAGAAACCACATAAATGCATGGAATGTGGAAAGAGCTTTAGTCAAAGTGGTGACCTTCAGTTACATCAAAGGACCCACACTGGGGAGAAACCACATAAATGCGTGGAATGTGGAAAGAGCTTTCTTTCAAGTGGTCAGCTTAGGGTACATCAAAGGACCCACACTGGGGAGAAACCACATAAATGCATGGAATGTGGAAAGAGCTTTAGTCACAGTAGCACCCTTAGGTTACATCAAAGGACCCACACTGGGGAGAAACCACATAAATGCATGGAATGTGGAAAGAGCTTTAGTCAGAGTGGTGACCTTAAGTTACATCAAAGGACCCACACTGGGGAGAAACCACATAAATGCACTGAATGTGGAAAGAGCTTTAGTCAGAGTGGTCACCTTAGGTCACATCAAAGAACTCACAGTGCGGGGAAACCATAGAAAGTTATGTAATGTGGAAAGAGCTTTATTTAGAGCTCCTGATAAGAAGGCATAAGGAGCTCATTCAATTTTGTGCTGATTTGCGCTGGAAAGAATAAACAAAATGTTGACCTAATGCAAATCAGAGAAAAGATAATAAGTGCAGTGCATTGTGAAGTGTGATGTTTTTTACTTCCATCGCTAATTAAAAGATATCACAAAATAGACGTGGAACCTTGTGCTAAAAAAATGAAAATAAGCATATATTGTGCAATAGAAGCTTTTACAAAATTAATGTAAATAGAGAACGGGATGGATGTTCTAAGGCTAACTGATAAAAGAAAAGCAAGTAGTGAAGAGAGAGAAGCTGTCCTTTGTTTTATAAGGATTTACCCTCAAAAATAATAGCAATTGAGTTTTAAATAGGCTACCAATGAACCTATTCTCTTTTTTATGAACACACACACACACATATATGTGTCTGTTCATGAATACATACATATATACATATATATGCAATTCCCTGGAATGGCAGGGATTGTTGGAAGGAATGGAATGTTTGGTTTTTCAAGCTCTGGTCTCTTCAGGCCCTGGACTGCACTGGGTCGGAGGTGACCAAATCCTTTGATCCTTAACATCTGAGCTTCTCAGAGGCTGGGAAACCCAAGCCTTGGTAAGATTTGGTTTTGCTGACTTATGCAGAATAAAGGAATATAAATATTGGGAGAAATCTCACACAAAGTGTTATTAGAAAGGAATAGAGAAACATAGGTGTTTGGTTTTATGATGCCCGGTGAAAGTCCTTGGAAGAGCGGAAAAATAACAATGTAGCAATGACAGCCACCAATGGATTTTATAAACAACTGGGAGAGAACAAAATTTTCTGTCTGTTAACAACACATTTACAGCCATATTTTGCTTTTTTACTTTGTATATATTTCTTTTTAAAGTTTAAATACTTTTGCATGTTTGTTGTGGGGTTTTTTTTGGACTCTTTAGCCCTTTTCTGAAGATTGTTCTTTACCAGTCTCCTTGGCTGGCATCTTCAGAGGACAGGAGTTGGAATTGCACCAGAGCAAAGAGTTTTGATTCCTGTCCTCTGAGCCTAAAGCTGGTGTTGTTGAATGCCAGGTCTGTGTCCAATAAGTCCCAGCTTATACAAGATCTTATTCTGGAGGTGGATGCAGACCTAGTGTGCATAACTGAGACCTTGATGGATGGAGAAGGGGATGTTCCTCTGACCCTTGCCAACCTCCTGGTTATGCAGTCCAGCACCAGGGTAGACTGGAGGGGCAGGGGGGGGAGTAGCCATTGCTTATAGAAATACCTTGGAGGTTACGAGGCACTCCTTGATGGTGAAGCTGGGCTTGGAGGCCCTTCATGTGTGGATTGGGGCCAGGGATGGTATTGGGATCTTGCTGGGTTACCGCACTACCCGCGACCCTGACACCTCCCTTCCAGAGCTGGTGGACTTTGTCTCCACGGCACTGTTGGAGTCACCGAGGCTTTTGGTCCTGGATGACTTCAATATCCATGCGGAGGCAGAGGTTTCCGGTCCAGCCCTTGAGTTCTTGGAAACCATGACTTCCTTGGACATGTCCCAACATGTCAACGGTCCCACAACGTGGGCGGCCATATGCTAGACCTGGTCTTCTCCACTGAATGGAGCAAGTGTGGTCTGATGGTGACTGACCTTGTGTCGGTCCCCTTGTCATGGTCAGATCACCACCTAATAAAATGTAACCTCACAATCGCACTCCCTCTCCACAGGGAGCATGGACCTATTTCAATGGTCCGCCCTCGAAGGTTACTGGATCCATTGAGATTCTAGGATACCATGAGAGGGATTCCAGCTGTGCTGTCTGGCACCCCGATGAAGCTCTGGTGGATGGATGGCTTGCTGCCGCCACTAAGGCCGTAGACATGATCGCTCCCAAATGCCCTCTCAGGAGCAGAGCTCGGCCAGGGTCCTGGTATAACCAGGATCTACGAGGAATGAAGCAAAACAGGAGACGGCTAGAGTGCATCTGGAGAGTGGAACTGACGGATTACAATAAGAAAGCTGTCAGGATCGCAACTAAACATTACCTGGCTAAGGTAAGGACTGCCAGATGATCACACTTTGCTGAGCGGATAAGCAAAGCTTCCAATCAGCAGGTGGAAATTTTCCTTATAGTTCGCAATCTATCCGGAATTGGTCTGGGTGATGGGCCTCCCACTAATATCTCACCTGACCAATTTGCAGCATTTTTAAAATCAAAAGTGGAGGCCATCCGCCATGACCTCTCTCCTTTTTTAAATACAGTGGATTGAGCAGAGATGTCCAGCGCTCCGCCTTGCCCGGTTATTCTCGATATCTATCAGCCTGTGATGCCAGATTTGGTGGACAAAGCGCTTGATCGCTGTCGGGCCACCATCTCCTCCTTTGACCCTTGCCTGGCCTCGCTAATCAAAGCAGCCAGGCCTGTAACAACGGAATGGACCACCACAATAATTAATGGGTTTCTCCAAGAGGGCAAGGTGTCATGAGTGCAGCTGAAGACCTGGAACCAGAAGGGTTAACTGAGGCTGAGGAGAATGCTGAGCAATCAGAAACACCTGAATTGCCTCCAGACAAACTTCAGGCCAGGCTTTGGGTTAGACTAAGGGCAAAAAGGTCAGAGGATCGCTCGAAGGATGTCCACAGAAACATCTGTTCAACTAGCCCTGAGTATTGACAGGATAGAAAGGTTTCCAGCAGCTCAAGGAGCTGTTTTTACTATAAAACAGCTCCTAGTCAGCTAGAATCTCTGTGGAAGCAACGAGTCAAAACCTCTGGCTTGAACTGTGTTCCTGACTCTGGACTCTGACACTGGACTATGCTGTGTATTTGACTCTGGACTCTGACCTTGGACTACGTTCTGTGAGTTGGTTTGGTAAATGGATATCGGCGTTGCATTTTTTGTATTCCTGACCTTACTGGACTTCAGCTGTTGTAACCCCCGGGAACATGACACAAGATTCCTCTTGCCCTCAAGGAAACACTCATTAGGCCCATTAGGAAGAAACCAAATTTGATGTTGGAAATTATAGGCCTGTCGCCAATGTTTCTTTCCTTAGCAAAGTGGTGGAGAGGGTGGTGGCAGACCAACTTCAGATGCTTTTGGACAAAACCAACACTCTGGACCCATTTCAGTTGGGTTCAGGCCGCGTTATGGCACAGAAATGGCACTGGTCGCACTGTTGACCTGTTGAGGGAGGCCGACAGGGGCAATATGTCCTTGTTGGTCCTCCTTGACATCTCAGCCGCGTTTGATACGGTTGGCCACGGTATCCTCCTGGGGAGGCTCTCGGAGTTGGGAATCGATGGCCTGGCATTTGCCTGGCTTCGATCCTTCTTGGAGGACCGTCCCCAGAGAGTACAGCTTGGGGAGAATGTTTCGGCCCCGTGGAGCCTCAATTGTGGTGTCCCGCAGAGGTTGATCATCTGCCCAAGGCTGTTTAATATCTATAACAGTGGTCCCCAACCTTGGGCCTCCAGGTGTTCTTGGACTACAACTCCCAGAAGCCTTCACTACCACTTCTGAGGCCAGGATTTCTGGGAGTTGAAGTCCAAGAACATCTGGAGGCCCAAGGTTGGGGACCACTGATCTATATGAGGCCATTGGGTGGGGTCATCAAGAGGTGTGGAGCCTCGTGCCATCAGTATGCTGATGACACACAGCTCTACATCTCCTTTTCACCTACTTCAGTGGATGCCGTTCTGTCCCTTCAGCGCTGCCTGGAGACTGTACTGCAATGGATGCAGCTGAATGGGCTGAGGCTGAACCCAGACAAGATGGAGGTCCTGAGGGTGGATGGTCCCTCCATTAGCGGTTTGGGTGACTCCCTTTCTTTTGGGGGGATGACTCTCACCGCAAAGAGCAAGGATCACAGCTTGGGGATACACCTGGACCCGGCGCTTACCATGGAAACCAAGGTGGCGTCCGTGGCCTGCTCTGCCTATTTCCATCTATGGCGGATTGCCCAGCTGTGACTGTATCTTGATGGGGGGCCCTCACTACTCTTGTCCATGCACTCGTAATCTGGAGACTAGACCATTGTAACACACTGTACGTGGGGCTGCCTTTGAGATTGATGGTGCAGAATGCGGCAGCCAGGCTTCTTAGTGGGGTGAGGAAATATCAGCATATCTCCCCCCCCCCCGGCTGCTTTGCATTGGCTGCCCATTCATTTCTGCATTGACTTCAAAGTGCTAATGATGACATACAAAGCCCTAAATGGTTTTGGACCTCGATACTTGGTAGATCATCTTCTGCCACCTAGAGCTACCTGAATCACCCGACATAGCCAGCAGGGTCGACTGTGGGGCCTAATGCCGAGAGAGGCTCAGAAAGAAAGAACAAGAAACTGGGCCTTCTCGGCAGTGGCCCCTCGGTTATGGAACAGTCTCCCAACAGAAATTCATCTAGCACCCTCGCTGGGTGTTTTTAAAAGCCATTTAAAAACTTGGCTCTTCAGGCAGACCTTCCCTCCAGTCAATAACTGATCTTTATTCTTTGTAGTTTAATTATTTCATCTTGGCAATGCTTTAAATTAAGTGTTAAAACTATGTTTTAAATTATTTTTATGATATTTGCTATTTTCGATGTTTTATTATGTATGTAAGCTGCCCCGAGTAGACTTTGTCTGGGGGGGCGGGGTAAAAATCTAATTAAAGTATAGAAATCCAATAAATATCTGTAAATAAATAAATCCTATCAGGTTCCCATTTTCTTACCCCAGTGGACTTAACTGGACTTAACTGCTAGACGAGATGATCCTTGAGTCTCTTCCAGCTCTACAACTCTATGATTCTAATACTTTATCATGGAGAACAAATGGGAGACCAGGAAGCTACTTGATCCATGCATCAGAAATGCTTCGGAATTCCTGACGAATTAAGGTGAAGGAATGTGTTGGTTTGGAGATTGACTTGAACTTTTTTATAGCATTTAGACACTATTGGCAGTGGCTACCTAGGTATGCCTTGTGACTCAGAATATAATGCAAAGTTTCATAACACACGATGCACTAGATTGGATTGCATGAACCTGAAAAAGGCAGATCCGCAGACCTGTGGGGAGCCATCCGGATGTTACTTACTGGGTATTTCTGTGTGGCATGGAGGAGCGACAAGGGGCAGGTATCTCCTAGTATGACACTGAATGTCTTAGTGGGACATGAGCGAGGTCTCATTTTATTTATTTATTTATTTTCATAGTGAAATCTTGTGTGTTCTTCCATGAGCCCTCTTTGGTGGCTAGGCATGAATAAGCGAGCAATGAAAAGGAAGGTTCTTCCCAAGAGTCAGAGGTATGGAAATACGACAGTGCTTGAATTGAAGGGAAAGTTCATTTGAAAAGAAGAGACTGAGCCAATAGACTGTACAATAGAGTCTGGCAGGAAGGGTATCTTGTGCTCCTCCTCCTTCATACGATTCATGGTTTAGCTCTATAGAGCCCATCACTAGGAGGTTCAGGATGTCCTCTGAACAAAAATGGAATTTTCTTCCTAGAGTGGGTCCCATAACCATCGTTGGAACCCAACGGTCTGGGCCCTGTAGCGATCCTGTCGTCTGCCTATGCGGTTCTTGCTCGTCTCGGCTGAAGCACCCTTTCCCTTGAGTCCGAGGATGGCCTTTGTCCTCTGGTCAAAGACCTGGCTGGGGAAGCCCTTAAAGTAAGTTTGTAGAAAATTATGAATATGACATACGATAGTTGCACTTTGAAATAAAGGATTAATGTTTTTTTTCTCACACAATATGGATAATTCAGTCCAGTGGATTTAAAAACTGATAGCAATCCAAAACTAAGCCACATAGAGATGACGCTTGTCATATTTTCTTTCCAGGGAGCTGGAAGAGCCAGCGTTAGCTGACATCCAATCTAAGTCTTATTCCATATTTGCTCAAGTAAGTGTGTAAAAAACCATACTCGTTAATTCTCTGCTTTTGTAAGGAAGGATGCTTAAAATCTAGCCACCTAGAGTGGTCGTTTGACTAGATAGGCGGGGTATAAATACAATAAATACAATAAATAAATTAAAAACATACGGCTGTCGTCTTATTGCCTTTTCCGTTTTTCTGCATGGTGGAGAAATTCTTGACTGTTCTGATTTATGTTTGGAAATATACTGTACATTGCTCCGATTCGCTAGATGAACTAGAAAAGTCTGTGTTAAAAACATAACGACAATGCCAACAGTTTTCTGTGTCCCACTGGGAAAAATGTGCCCTGTAAGAAGCAGCTACAGATAGCAGGGCATGCAAGTCTCTTTGTATAGCTCTAGAGCCTTGCCTTGCAAGGCAGGTACACTGCAAAGGCACATACACACCCCTCAATATGAGTGTTGTATAATTTTTGCCAAACTAGCAGACTATAGCACTGGTATATAAGGATTTAAAACACAACAAATTCCTTTTTACTCCCTGACCAAAATCCTGTTGCATGGCTGCGCCTTCGTAACATGTTGCTCCAAGAGTTGCCACATGTCAGGCCAAGGCAGAAGTCCAACCCCGCCAGCAGCTTTGCAGCCATGCGACCAGTGGCACTGTCCATTGCACAATCAGGTGCCCGATGAGGACTGGCTGGCCGGCAGTCCCTGGGAACATCTGCAGGGATCACTTTCTCCTATGTCAAGTGCCATAGGATTCCAACCCGTGAGTGACGAAAGAGCCAGAAAGGTGTGGGAGATTTGACATCTCGGATTGAAGAAGTGATGCAAAGTCAACCCGGAAAGAAAGAACAAGAAACTGGGCCTTCTCGGCAGTGGCCCCTCAACAATAAATAAATAAATAAATAAATAAATAAATAAATAAATAAATAAATAAATAAATAAATAAATAAATAAATAGATAGATAGATAGATAGATAGATAGATAGATAGATAGATAGATAGATAGATAGATAGATAGATAGATAGATAGATAGATAGATAGATAGATAAATAAATAAATAAATAAATAAATAAGGCAAACCAGAGTCAGCCGCTTCCCTTTGAGATGGCAGAGAGGGGTCAATATTCTGCGCCCAACAGAAACATCCAGGAAAAATGGCCAGGCTCGGAGGCAGAAACCTCTGCCTGAGCAGACAGCACTCCCTCCCCCACCCCCACCCCACTTTCGGAGATTACAACCCCAGTGTTAATTAATTGTTCATCAGGCTCCGGCTGCCCATCAGTCACTTCATCATGTTTTGAAGGCAACAAACTCAGCTTCTCCAGCTCAGCAATTTTCCTGCTTTTAAACATTCTGTGCAGCCTTGGGCCCTTGATTTCTTTGTCCTCCAAGGGGGTTAGCAAACATACCTGCTTCTTTCTTTAGAATTTAGGAAATCTCATTCATAGCCCGCTTTTCTCCTGGCCAGAGTGCCTAAGGCTGGGCAGAATGTTAAAAACAGTCATATGGTTTTAAAATGCAAATGGACAGAGTGTGTGGAAGTGTTGGTTTAAAAAAGGGAAAAAACAGCACACACACACACACACCCCCGTGCAAAAGAGCCACAGAGCAGATGGGTGCTGGAGAAATCAGCTTTCTGGAGGTTTTAAAGAGCCTCTCCTGCCACGTCTCACCCGCCCGGTTCCTCATCTGTCCTGTCATGATCTCAACTCCTCCTCCCCCCCAGGCTGGACACTGCCTGACCCCCCCACCGGACACTGATCCTCTCCACCCACAGCCTGGGATCAGGGCCCCAGAGAGGCCCTGCCCTCCCTCCTTGGCTTGTTTGTGCCTTTGTTGGAGGGGACCCAGAAGAAGGGAAAGGCCAGACTTCCAACACCAACCGAAGGGAAGGTGTGTGTGTGGTTGTTTGGGGAAGATTTGCATCTGGGTTCCTTTTCTCTTTTGGGGGGGAAATGAGCCCCTCTCTCCACTATGACCTGTCCATCTTGGGTGTCCCTGCACGTCATAGCCCATAGCTTCTCTGAATTACTCAAGCCCCTTCGCCACAACAAGGCAGCAATCCGTGAAGGGGCACAAAAGATCAGCTGCTTATTGATAAAATGATAATGAATACGAAAAGATGAAAAGCACCCCTGAACATGCCCCTTCTAATATGTGATCTTGTCTGCTGTCTCTTACCTCTCTTACTGTGGATTTATTCAAAGAAGAAGGTGGCAGACCAAAATCTTCTAATAAAACAGGTTTATTATTTAACTTCACAGCTGACTAAATCAGTATTTTACAATATTTCTTTACAGTGATTCTTACAAATACTTACAGCATTTATAAGTTCTTACCATAGTCTTCCGAGACTGAAGGATGCCTAACCTAACCTAACAAAAGCATGTGTTATGGTCTGATGAAACCAAGGTTGAACTTTTCAGCCATAATTCCAAAAGATCTGTTTGGCGCAAAAACAATACTACGCATCACCAAAAGAACACCATACCCACAGTGAAGCGTGGTGGTGGCCGCATCATGCTTTGGGGCTATTTTTCTCCAGCTGGGACAGGGACCTTAGTCAAGCTAGAGGGAATTATGAACAGTTTCAAATACCAGTCAATATTGGCACAAAACTTTCAGGCTTCTGCTAGAAAGCTGAACATGAGGAGGAACTTCAACTTTCAGCATGACAACCACCCAAAGCAAACATCCAAATCAACAAAGGAACGGCTTCACCAGAAGAAGATCAACGTTTTGGAATGGCCCAGCCAGAGCCCACACCTGAATCCGACTTAATATGTGAAAAAGGCTGTGCACAGGAGATGCCCTTGCAATCAGACAGATTTGGAGCATTTTTGCAAAGAAGAGTGGGCAAATATTGCCAAATCAAGATGTGCCATACTGATAGAATCATACCCAAAAAGGCTGAGTGCTATAAGAAAATCAAAAGGTGTTTCAACAACGTATTAGTTTAAGGGTGTGCACACAGATGCAAACATTATTTCAGTTTTTTTTTTTTTATTTTTACATCCCTCCACCTAAAACATTTCAGTTTTTTGTTCAATTGAGTTGTACAGTTCATAGGTCATATTAAAGGTGGAAAAAGTTTTGTCTCATTTTTTACATCACAGACACTTGACATTTTAATAGGGGTGTGTAAACTTTTTATATCCACTGTATTTGTTTGACCTTTTAAAAGTATTTATATGCTCACTTGGGTTAGACTTAATTTTGTCTTTTAATGTTGTAAGCTGCCTTAGTTCCTTTCAAGGAGAAAGATGTGGTAAAAATATTTTAAGTAAATAAATAAGTCCACATTAAGACTCCTTAAGAACAGAAGCAGGCAACCTGATGCCCATCCAGACATTTCAGACTACAATCTCCATCATTCCCAAATACTAGCCATGCTGTTTGGGGTACAATCTGGACCTATTAGTTTTACAAAAGACTTGCTCATATGCTGCAGCTCTGTTCTGGTAAAAGTAGGGTTGCCAGATACATGGGTACGAAAAGGAGGACATAGAAAGCCAAAAAGGAGGACGTATTGGGGGAGGCGGGCTCTGTGCATGGGGTGGAGTGGGGGGCATGTTGCTTTTGGAATTGGGTATTGGGGAGAACAGCTCTTTGATCCACGGGGCAATACCATGACCATTCAACCTACTCAGTCTTGAAAGGTCAAGACTGGGAAAGTTACATTTTCTGGACTACGAAACTCAGAATCCACTGGCCACTGTGTTTTCTTGTTTTTAAAAGTGTTAAAAAAACAAAAACAAATCTACGTATACACTTACTGGGCCCCCAGGACTAATGGAGACAATCTATTCCTTCCTTTAATGGAGACCCATCCCCCTTGTTTTATTTATTGATTTTTTAATTCTTATACCACCCATCTGGCTGCCACGGCCACTCTGGGCAGTTTACAAAAACAGAATTAAACAATAACATAAAAAACAAAATAATCAGCAACAATCAAGGAAAATATAAGAGCTACTAAAACAAAGTACACTAAGAAATCACATTAATAAAAGCATAATAAAGTGAAATAAAAAGTTTTAAAAGTTGTGTGACAGATTTAAAACACTTTATAAAAACCAGGAAAAAAACAGAAGGCGTGGATTTCTCTCTGCTTGAGAAATGCAAAGGGTGGAGAAAATGGATTTGCAGACACACACACACACACACACACACAAAGCCATTTTCTTCACCCTTTGCAATTTCTCAAGCTGAGAGAAATCCACTTGTGTGTGTGAATTTCCAGTTCCCACAAGCATGGGGGATAACTCTGCACATGACATTCTCCTCAAACAAAATATCATCATGCCCCCCATAACTTCCCACAATTCAGTCAAAGATCAAGGGTGGAGGGAAGACAGCATAAAGTAACAAATTCCCTGGGGGCTTTTTGGATCAGAAGTTTCCATGGCTGGGGAAGTTGCTGAATGAGTAAGTGATGAGAAATTGAAAGGGGAAAAAAATACACCATTCCTTATCCTCTTGCAGTGTTATGGAAAGCTCAAAGATGAAACCAAAAGAAAGGCAGGAAAATGGGACTCTCTTCCACGGAATAACATTTTTTGGAAAACTGGAAGACATTGGCACAGCATCAGGTTCACCTTTTTCATGCATCTGAGCACAATACTGTTGGACTTCATAACTGGGCTTACAGGGGGGAAAAATCATATTATAAAATTATTTACATAAGAGAGGAAATATCTACAATAGCACCTTTAAAATACATCATTTGGAACACCTTGGAAAGGTAGTGACTCCTAAAGAATGAGACCATGACGAACCAAGCTTTTTCTGGAGGTATTTTCTGAGCACTCTCCCACCTCCCCTGTCTGTTTCCACCTGGTTTCTCTCCCGCACCTTCCTTCTTGCTTTATTCAGCTCAGGCTGAAGCAATAAACATACTTCATCAAGCTGCCCCTCCCTCTCTCACACAAGCCCCGGACTGATTGCCCCGGGCTGCAGCAGCCCTAAACAATCAATCCGGCTTATCTGATCTCTGAAAGAAAGAAGCACCAAGGAAGTAACAGGGAGAGGTGGCTTGTTTGGCTGGTGGGGGTGGAGATACAAAAGCCGGACATTTTAAAGTTTTTTACCTTTGCCTGCCAGACAGAGGACATGAGCCTGAAAAGTAGGACATGTCCTCTTTTTGCCAGACGTCTGGCAACCCTAGGTAAAAGGCAGGAAGGGGACCACCAGCAGAGGATTTTCCAGCCCAGGCAAGCTAAAAAAACCCTCTTTCTTATAATGGCTGCTCCTGGGGCCATTGAGCTGGCTTCCCTCCTCCCTCTGCCCAAGCCCTGCCCACCCCCTCCGATAGAAGTCCCGTGGCTTTGAGGCTTCCTCACCTCTGAGGCAGCAGCAGCAACAGCAACAGCAATAGAGGATTTTCCAGCCCAGGCAAGCCCACTCCTCCCCTCCCTTTTCGTAATGGCTGCTGCTGTGTCATCTCGTGGACCGGCACTGGGCCGCGGACTGGGGGTTGGGGAACCCTGTTCTAAACAACTGTGATCAGAATATGTAATCTAAGCATTACCTATACTTATTAACCATTTAAGACATTCAGCAAATAACTTCCCCATTTTTATTATATTTCTTTGCTCCATGTATAAACCAGGGATTTTTAATTATTTACAGCCTTGTGAATCTAGGAATTCATTTCTTTCATTCTTTTTACTGGCTTTTAAAGTGCTATCTATAAAGTCCCTATATATTCTTCCACCTGCATACACCTCTAACCAGAACTCATCATAAACAATTCTAATTTCATCATAAAGGTACCTTAGCCATACACACCTCCCCACACAGAAGCTCTAGGCCAGCTCAATACATTTCTGTAAGATCCCCACTTTTACAGGTAAAAAGACATTGTAAGTCTAATCTTGTCTATATAATCAATATGGTGACTCACTCATATTTAAGCTCTCTATATAAACCATCCTCTTCATGGATTGCTGCCTTGTCGTGGCGAAGGGGCTTGAGTAACTCAGAGAAACTATGGGCTATGCCGTGCAGGGACACCCAAGACGGACAGGACATAGTGGAGAGTTCCGACTAAACGCAATCCACCTGGAGTAGGAAATGGCAAGCCACTCCAGTATCTTTGCCAAGAACGCCCCATGATCAGAAACAAAAGGCTAAAAGATATGACGCTGGAAGATGGGCCCCTCAGGTCGGAAGGCGTCCAACATGCTACTGAGGAAGAGCGGAGGACAAGTACAAGTAGCTCCAGAGCTAATGAAGTGGTTGGGCCAAAGCCGAAAGGACGCTCAGCTGTGGACGTGCCTGGAAGTGAAAGGAAAATCCAATGCTGCAAAGAAAAATACTGCATAGGAACCTGGAATGTAAGATCTATGAACACTGGGAAGCTGGAGGTGGTCAAACAGGAGATGGCAAGAATAAACATCGACATCCTGGGCATCAGTGAACTAAAATGGACAGGAATGGGCGAATTCAGCTCAGATGATTATCATATCTACTATTGTGGACAAGAATCCCGTAGAAGGAATGGAGTAGCCGTCATAGTCAACAAAAGAGTGGGAAAAGCTGTAATGGGATACAATCTCAAAAATGATAGAATGATGTCAATACGAATCCAAGGCAAACCATTCAACATCACAATAATCCAAGTTTATGCACCAACCAGCATTGCTGAGGAGACTGAAATTGAACAATTCTATGAAGATCTACAACACCTTCTAGAACTGACACCAAAGAAAGATGTTCTTCTCATTCTAGGGGACTGGAATGCTAAAGTAGGGAGCCAAGAGATAAAAGGAACAACAGGGAAGTTTGGCCTTGGAGTTCAGAACGAAGCAGGACAAAGGCTAATAGAGTTTTGTCAAGAGAATAAGCTGGTCATCACAAACACTCTTTTCCAACAACACAAGAGGCGACTCTATACATGGAAATCACCAGATGGGCAATATCGAAATCAGATTGATTATATTCTCTGCAGCCAAAGATGGAGAAGCTCTATACAGTCAGCAAAAACAAGACCTGGAGCTGACTGCGGTTCTGATCATCAGCTTCTCATAGCAAAATTCAAGCTTAGACTGAAGAGATTAGGAAAAACCACTGGGCCACTCAGGTATAATCTAAACCAAATCCCTTATGAATACACAGTGGAAGTAAAGAACAGATTTAAGGAACTAGATTTGGTGGACAGAGTGCCTGAAGAACTTTGGATAGAGGCTCGTAACATTGTCCAGGAGGCAGCAACGAAAACCATCCCAAAGAAAAGGAAATGCAAGAAAGCAAAGTGGCTGTCCAACGAGGCCTTAGAAATAGCAGAGAGGAGAAGGGAAGCAAAATGCAAGGGAGATAGGGAAAGTTACAGAAACTTGAATGCAGACTTCCAAAGAATAGCAAGGAGAGACAAGAGGGCCTTCTTAAATGAACAATGCAAAGAAATAGAGGAAGATAACAGAAAAGGAAAGACCAGAGATCTGTTCAGGAAAATTGGACATATTAGAGGAACATTTTGCGCAAAGATGAACATGATAAAAGACAAAAATGGGAGGGACCTAACAGAAGCAGAAGACGTCAAGAAGAGGTGGCAAGAATACACGGAGGAATTATATCAGAAAGATGTGGATATCCCGGACAACCCAGACAATGTAGTTGCTGACCTTGAGCCAGACATCCTGGAGAGCGAAGTCAAGTGGGCCTTAGAAAGCCTGGCTAACAACAAGGCCAGTGGAGGTGATGGCATTCCAGTTGAACTATTTAAAATCTTGAAAGATGATGCTGTTAAGGTGCTACATTCAATATGCCAGCAAGTTTGGAAAACTCAACAGTGGCCAGAGGATTGGAAAAGATCAGTCTACATCCCAATCCCAAAGAAAGGCAGTGCCAAAGAATGCTCCAACTACCGTACAATTGCACTCATTTCGCACGCTAGCAAGGTTATGCTCAAAATCCTACAAGGTAGGCTTCAGCAGTATGTGGACCGAGAACTCCCAGAAGTACAAGCTGGATTCCGAAGAGGCAGAGGAACTCGAGACCAAATTGCTAACTTGCGCTGGATTATGGAGAAAGCCAGAGAGTTCCAGAAAAATATCTACTTCTGCTTCATTGACTATGCGAAAGCCTTTGACTGTGTGGACCACAGCAAACTATGGCAAGTTCTTAAAGAAATGGGAGTGCCTGACCACTTTATCTGTCTCCTGAGAAACCTATATGTGGGACAGGAAGCAACAGTTAGAACTGGTCATGGAACAACTGAGTGGTTCAAAATTGGGAAAGGAGTACGGCAAGGCTGTATATTGTCCCCCAGCTTATTTAACTTATATGCAGAATACATCATGCGGAAGGCTGGACTGGAAGAAACCCAAGCCGGAATTAAGATTGCCGGAAGAAATATCAACAACCTCCGATATGCAGATGATACCACTCTGATGGCAGAAAGTGAGGAGGAATTAAAGAACCTTGTAATGAGAGTGAAAGAGGAGAGTGCAAAAAACGGTCTGAAACTCAACATCAAAAAAACTAAGATCATGGCCACTGGTCCCATCACCTCCTGGGAAATAGAAGGGGAAGATATGGAGGCAGTGTCAAATTTTATCTTCCTGGGCTCCATGATCACTGCAGATGGAGACAGCAGCCCTGAAATTAAAAGGCGCCTTCTTCTTGGGAGGAAAGCGATGACAAATCTGGACAGCATCTTGAAAAGCAGAGACACCACCTTGCCAACAAAAGTCCGAATAGTCAAAGCTATGGTTTTTCCTGTCGTGATGTATGGAAGTGAGAGCTGGACCATAAAGAAAGCAGACCGCCGAAGAATTGATGCCTTTGAATTGTGGTGCTGGAGGAGGCTCTTGAGAATCCCCTGGACTGCAAGGAGAACAAACCTATCCGTTCTGAAGGAAATCAACCCTGAGTGCTCACTGGAAGGACAGATCCTGAAGCTGAGGCTCCAGTACTTTGGCCATCTAATGAGAAGAAAAGACTCCCTGGAAAAGACCCTGATGTTGGGAAAGTGTGATGGCAAGAGGAGAAGGGGACGACCGAGGATGAGATGGCTGGACAGTGTCTGCGAAGCAACCAACATGAACCTGACACAACTCCGGGAGGCAGTAGAAGACAGGAGGGCCTGGCGTGCTCTGGTCCATGGGGTCACGAAGAGTCGGACACGACTAAACGACTAAACACATATAAACCATAACAGCCAAAGCATCTAATATTATTCTTCATTAACCTTTATGGAATTTATAGCTACATATATTCATCTACATTTTAGCTTCCCTCAAGCTTTCCAACAAAAGGAAAACATCTTCTGCTTCATTGACTGTGCAAAAGCCTTTGACCTGGGGTTCAATCCAAGGTAGCCGGCTCAAGGTTGACTCAGCCTTCTATCCTTCTGAGGTCGGTAAAATGAGTACCCAGCTTGTTGGGGGGGGCAATGTGTAGCCTGCATAAATAACTTGTAAACAACCAAGAGAGTGTTTGAAGCAATATGGGGCAGTATATAAGCAACACGCTTTGCTTTGCTTTGCCTGTGTAAAACCACAGCAAACTATGGCAGGTTCTTAAAGAAAGGGGAGTGCCTGACCACCTCATGTATCTCCTGAGAAATCTATATATGGGACAGGAAGCAATGGTTGATTGGTTCAATATTGGGAAAGTATAAGGCTGTATATTGTCCCCTGGCTTATTTAACTTATATGCAGAATACATCATGCAAAAGGCTGGACTGGAGGAATCCCAAACCGGAATCAAGACTGCTGGAAGAACTATCAACAACCTCTGATATGCAGATGATACCACTCTGATGGCAGAAAGTGAGGAGGAATCAAAGAACCTCCTAATGACGGTGAAAGAGGAGAGCGCAAAAAACAGTAAAAAAATCTAAGATCATGGCCACTGGTCCCATCACGTCCTGTCAAATAGAAGGGGAAGATATGGAGGCAGTGACAAATTGTTCTTTATTGGGCTCCATGATTGCTGCAGATGGCGACAGCAGCCACAAAATTAAAAGACACCTGCTACTTGGGAGGAAAGCAATTACAGTGGTGCCTTGAATAGCGAGCGCCTCTATTAATGAAATAAACGAATAACAATGTGGTGTTCGGGGCATTTTTTTCACTTTGATTAGCGATTTTTCCTATGGGCGATAATCGAATAGCGATCTTCAATGGTTTCAATGCATTTCAATGGAGGAACCGTGGTTCGTGTTCGCTATTTTTTAAATGGTTTGAAGTTAAAGAAGAACTGAAACAGAAAACATGGAAACTTACTGTTTGAAATATTTGAGATCGTAAAGTGCACTTGTTAAACCCTTTGTTAATCCATTTGACCTTGTTCTGACTCTTTTTTAATTTGTTGTTGATTTTTATTTCCCCCGATGAGATGCATTGAATAGGTTTCAATGCATTTCAATGGAGGAACCGTGGTTCATGTTCGCTACTTTTAAATAGTTTAAAGTTCAAGTTCCTGTTTGAAATGTTTGAGATTGTAAAGTGCACTTATTAAATCCTTTGTTAACCCAATTTGACCTTCTTCTGACTCTTTTTAAATTTGTTGTTGATTTCCCCCCCCCCCTTGAGATGCAATGAATAGGTTTCAATGCATTTCAATGGGGGAACCGCATTTTGAATAGCGAGGTTATCTATGGAGATTTTTGAACAGCGACAGCAATTCGTTCCAATTGGAACGGATTAGCCAGCATTCAATGCATTTCAATGGGAAACCGCGTTTTGAATAGCGAAGAAATCCAATAGCGATGTTTTTTGTGGAACGGATTAACATCGCTATTCTAGACACCATTCTGACTAAAGCTCTTTCCACCTTCCATGCATTTATGTGGTTTCTCCCCAGTGTGGGTCCTTTGATGTACCTTAAGATGACCACTCTGACTAAAGCTCTTTCCACATTCCATGCATTTATGTGGTTTCTCCCCAGTGTGGGTCCTTTGAGGTAACCTAAGCTGACCATTCTCACAAAAGCTCTTTCCACATTCCATGCATTTATGTGGTTTCTCTCCAGTATGAGTCCTTTGATGTAACCTAAGCCGACCATTCTTACAAAAGCTCTTTCCACATTCCATGCATTTATGTGGTTTCTCTCCAGTGTGGGTCCTTTGATGTACCTTAAGATGACCACTCTGACTAAAGCTCTTTCCACATTCCATGCATTTATGTGGTTTCTCCCCAGTATGGGTCCTTTCATGTAATCTAAGGACATGACTGAGACTAAAGCTCTTTCCACATTCCATGCATTTATGTGGATTCTCCCCAGTGTGGGTCCTTTGATGTAACCTAAGCTGACCATTTCCACAAAAGCTCTTTCCACATTCCATGCATTTATGTGGTTTCTCCCCAGTGTGGGTCCTTTGATGTACCTTAAGTTGACCACTCTGACTAAAGCTCTTTCCACATTCCATGCATTTATGTGGTTTCTCTCCAGTGTGGGTCCTTTGATGTAACCTAAGGTCACCATTACGACTAAAGCTCTTTCCACATTCCATGCATTTATGTGGTTTCTCCCCAGTGTGGGTCTTTTGATGTAATCTAAGGGCAGCACTGTGACTAAAGCTCTTTCCACATTCCATGCATTTATGTCGTTTCTCCCCAGTGTGGGTCCTTCGATGTACCTTAAGATGACCACTCTGACTAAAGCTCTTTCCACATTCCATGCATTTATGTGGTTTCTCCCCAGTATGTGTCCTTTGATGTAACCTAAGGTCACAATTCCGACTAAAGTTCTTTCCACATTCCATGCATTTATGTGGTTTCTCTCCAGTGTGGGTCATTTGATGTAACCTAAGGTCACCACTCTGACTAAATCTCTTTCCACATTCCATGCATTTATGTGGTTTCTCCCCAGTGTGGGTCCTTTGATGTAATTTTAGCTCACCATTGTCACAAAAGCTCTTTCCACATTCCATGCATTTATGTGGTTTCTCCCCAGTGTGGGTCCTTTGATGTAACCTAAGCCGACCATTCTTACAAAAACTCTTTCCACATCCCATGCATTTATGTGGTTTCTCTCCAGTGTGGGTCCTTTGATGTACCTTAAGATGACCACTCTGACTAAAGCTCTTTCCACATTCCATGCATTTATGTGGTTTCTCCCCAGTGTGGATCCTTTGATGTAACCTAAGCTGACCATTCTCACAAAAGCTCTTTCCACATTCCATGCATTTATGTGGTTTCTCCCCAGTGTGGGTCCTTTGATGTAATCTAAGGGCATAACTGTGACTAAAGCTCTTTCCACATTCCATGCATTTAAGCGGTTTCTCCCCAGTGTGGGTCCTTTGATGTATCCTAAGCTGACCATTCTGACAAAAGCTATTTCCACATTCCATGCATTTAAGCGGTTTCTCCCCAGTGTGGGTCCTTTGATGTCTACTCAGGTCACCACTCTGACTAAAGCTCTTTCCACATTCCATGCATTTATGTGGTTTCTCCCCAGTGTGGGTTCTTTGATGTAACCTAAACTGACCATTCTGACTAAATCTCTTTTCACTTTCCATGTATTTATATGGTTTCTTCCCTGTGTGAGTTCTTCGATGTGGACACAGATTTCTTCTCCCACTGAAACTCTTTTTACATTCAGTGTTTTTGTATGATTTCACCCCAGGGTGAGTTCGTTAAACTGAACTAGCAGCACTGGTCTGAAGCTGTCTTCACACTTCAGGAGTTTAAGCCATTTCTCTTTTAGCTCATGGGTTTTTCCAAGCTTTTCTTCCTGGCTTCACACTTGACTCTTTTCAGGGCCAGAAGAAGTGGCTCTGTATAATTCTGGCCATCGAGTTTGTTACCTGATAGAGAAAAAGAAGATGTTGTGAGAATGTACCACAGAGCGTAATCTGATTGGAGGTCAAACCAAAGAGTTTCCTTTGTCTTTGACTCCTCTGAAAGGCATATGTCTCCTGAAGACTTTACAGGCAACATTTGAAAAATTAGCCATATTATGCAAGCAACATGGACTCCCTTGCCTGACCTGATACTTCCAAAGGGACAGGGATGGGAAAATATAGTTGATTAATATTAACCACTATCCGAAATAATATTAATCATGGGCCATCAAGTCAATTCTGACTGATGGCAGCCCTTTTTGGGGGGGTTTCTAGGTGTAGAATACTCAAAAGTCATTCCCCATTCCCTGCTTCTGGGACCCTGCAGTTTCCCGAGGGCCACACAAGCTGACCTTATCTGTGGGAGACACAGCAAGGAACCTCTGGTTCTGCAACCAAATATTTAAACCAGAGAGCTTTCCAACCAGCTTACTCAGAAATACAAGGATAGGATTTGATTAGAATTGAGGTTTTACAGGGAAAGTACCATGGCTTACTTGCAAATTTCCTCCACTGTACAGTACAGTGGTGCCTTGCTTAACGGGCGCCCCATTTAATGACGAAATTGCATAGCGATTAACTTTTTGCAATCGCTTTGCCATGTTCCCTATGGGCAAAAATCGCTTTCGATGATCGGTACCCTGTTTCGCTTACCGATCATCGCAAAGTGATTTTTTACCAGCTGATTGATGGTTCCAAAATGGCTGCCGGGTTAAAAAAAATGGCTGCACGCTGTTTTCTGGGACTGATTCCTCGCTTACCGGGCAGCGAAAATGGCTGCCGTATGGAGGATTTTTGCTTTAATGTGAGTTTTTAGCCCATAGGAATGCATTGAAGGGGCTCGTAGCATTGTACAGGAGGCAGCAACAAAAACCATCCCAAAGAAAAGGAAATGCAAGAAAGCAAAGTGGCTGTCCAACGAGGCCTTACAAATAGCAGAGAAGAGAAGAGAAACAAAATGCAAGGGAGATAGGGAAAGTTACAGAAAACTGAATGCAGACTTCCAAAGAACAGCAAGGAGAGACAAGAGGGCCTTTTTTAAAAATATTTTTTATTTTATCACACTATAGACATACAAACCTAACAGAGAACACAGAAAACAAGCAAAAGTAATAAATAATAATAAAATAATAAAGTAATATAATAATAAAAAACAAATAAAAAACCCCACAAAACCCAACATATAGGTGCCGTAAAAGCCAGTTTCCTAAGAAACTGCTTATACACGGGACAGAGAGGGTCCGGAATGATCAGCTCCTTTTACCAGGCAAAGCTGGGTCCATAAATTTTACCTTAGGGCAGCTGAAACACTCTTTCACCAAGTCTAGCCCGATTTAAGAAAGGACAAAAACACTTTGTACATATAAATTTAAATCATTACTTTAACTTTCATAAGCAAGTTCATCACAATGCCGTCCTGTCCCTCCAGCGCTGCCTGGAGGCCGTACTGCAATGGATGCAGGAGAACGGGCTGAGGCTGAACCCGGACAAGACGGAAGTTCTGAGGGTGGGTACCCCCATGGTAGGCGGCTTGGGTGACTCTCTCTCGTTTGGGGGGGTCACCCTTGCCACGAAGAGTGGGGTCCGCAGCCTGGGCATATATTTGGACCCGACACTCACCATGGAAACGCAGGTGGTGTCAGTAGTCCACACTGCCTTTTTCCACCTTTGGTGGATTGCCTGGCTGCGGCCCTACCTCGACACGGGGGCGCTCACTGCTTTGGTGCATGGGCTCGTAATCTCAAGATTAGACCACTGTAACGCGCTCTACGTGGGGCTGCCTTTGAGGCTGATGCGGAAACTTCAGGTGGTGCAGAATGCGGTGGCCAGACTCCTCACTGGAGTGAGAAAATACCAACATATTTCTCCAATGCTGGCCACATTGCATTGGCTGCCCATTTGTTTCCGGGTCAACTTCAAAGTTTTAATGCTTACTTACAAAGCCCTAAACGGTCTAGGGCCTCGATATTTGGTGGAACGTCTACTCCCGCCAAGGTCTACCCGGATCACCCGTGTGAGTCAGGAGGTGAGGCTGAGGAGCCTGAAGCCGAGAGAGGCCCAGAAGGAGAAGAGACGAAACCGAGCCTTCTTGTCAGTGGCTCCTCGCCTCTGGAACAATCTCCCTCCAGAGATTCACGTGGCCCCCACGCTGAGCATCTTTAAAACCCAATTTAAAACATGGTTGTTCATCCAGGCCTTCCCTACAGCCAATTCTTAATTTTTTTTCCTCTTACTTTCCTTATTCTTATTTTATTGTAGCTGTTATTGAATCATGTACTTGTCTGTGTTTTATTGTCTGATTTTGTATTGGAAGCCGCCTAGAGTGGACTGGTAGTCCAGATAGGAAGGGTATAAATCAAATGAATGAATGAATGAATGAATGAATGAATGAATGAATGAATGAATAAATAAATAAATAAATAAATAAATAAATAAATAAATAAATAAATAAATAAATAAATAAATAAATAAATAAATAATAGTTTTTGCAGTGGCTCCAGGAGTGAAGGTGGTTCATAAAAGGGTTTGCGATGGTGTTGAGACCCTCACCAGCCACATTCAGGGTTTCTACCCCAAGGCGATTGACGCCACGTGGAGGAAGAACGAGGAGGTCTTGGAAGCCGAGACCCTCCCTGGGAACGTAGTTCCTAACTCATACAGACCTTCCACACCTGGCTCAGTATTGGGTCTGACCCTGAGGAGCGGGACCAGTAACATTGCACCGTGGAGCATGACAGCCTGCTTGGGGATCCTGACCCAGCTGTGGAGCAGCCTGGTAAGAACCTGGAAGGGACGAGGAGGAAGGCAAGTTGAAGGCCAGTATCTCAGGGTGTGTGTGGTCTGGTGTACACCTGGTTGCAGAATTGGATGTGCCATCAGCCATGCAACAGACAAACACCTTCCTGAACGGAGAAAATGATTACCTGTCTGAAGTAAATGGAATGGGATCCCCGGCTAGAACATTCAGGATGGCTCCGTGGATGGGAATACAGGAAAGGCCCTGAAGGTGGATCAGGACGAAGGTCATCTTTCTGGCCCTAGCATTTGGTCCAGGCAGTGATCAGCCACCAGCCCCAGTGGGAAACCCATCAGAAGGGAGGGTGGGCGGGTGGTTGCACTCCCGGGCCAAAATCCTGTTCCTCAGTGTAGTAAGGTGTACTCGAGGAGGCCCCTTGAATCTCTGGGGAATTCAGGGATTCAGCTCACCCCAAAATTCCTCTGAGAAGCCTACTCTAAATGCAACTTATTTTAGCAGAGCAAGGCACCGAGAGAAGCTGCCATTCAATCAATAGAGTTTATGAAGGAGTTGATTCCCTAAATCCCAGTTACTTCAATGGTTATACTCTAGTGGGATTTACTACACTAAGCAACTGGGTGGTAGCCTCTGGATCATGTTCCACAACAAGTGGTATTGGTCAGTTTACCACCTAACCACTAACCACCATCCTGACTGGTGAGGGCGGATGCCGCCAAACCTCTCTGAATTTATTCCCTTGCAAGCATAGAAGCGGTCACTGCATCTTGTGGTCAAGTTGTGCCTGTTCCTCTCACTCCATCTGACTGGAAGGGGGTCTCCAACTGAGTGGGCATCTTGGGAAACCTTTCTGCCCAGCTGTGGCCCACAGAAGGCTTTTGCTGGGGGTGGGGCTGAGGGTGGGGGAGGCAGGCTGGTCCTCTGAAGGGCACCCCCAGTTCCTTCCTAGTTTGATGCCCGGCCTGGACGTCTCAGCTTTGAAGACTCAGGCAGCCCCCTCTCCCCACCTGAAAGCATGGGGGGGTTGGTTTGATATGCTGGAGTAACATTTCATTCCATTCTCCTGTTTCAGTCCCAGGGATCAGTCTGTGGCTGACGGTTGGTGTGATCCTCGGGCTCGTCCTCCTGGTTGTGTCTTTAATAATCATCCTCATCATCACGGCCTTAAGTAAGTCTGGTCTGAGGCATGGTGGGAGGTGTCCTTGGTCAGGCAGGAATGAGAACTACTTCTATCATCAGCTTCCTCCTGGTTTTCTCTTTCTTCCCCTCTGTCATCTAAGGGCAATTTCAAGCTAGAAGGTAAGGTCATCTAGTTCTGTCCTGTGCTGTCAAGTCAGAATCGTCTTAGAGTGATCCGAAGAGGGCTTTCAAGGGAGGTGAGACATTTAAGGAGTGGCCTCACCATTCCCATTCCCCAGTGAGTTTCCACTGCAAAGTGGGATCATCTAGTCCCTAGGTTCTTAACCTTTGTTACTCGGATGTTTTTGAACTGCAACTCCCAGAAACCCCAGCCAGCACAGTTGGTGGTGAAGGCTTCTGGGAGTTGCAGTCCAAAACTCCTGAGTAACCCAAGGTTAAGAACCAGTGATCTAGTCCACCCCATAAAAAACAATTTTCTTCTTACATATTGTCGCGACTGCCACCTCCTCCTACGTCACCACTAGAGATGACAGGCCACGATCCTTCACACACACACACACAGTACTTCTTCGCTGCCACCAATCACACATAAACCTGACACTTCAGACTTATTGTGGATTTAAAATAAAAAGGATGATTTATTGATTACAAAAATAAAAAGGAAATCACTGAGAAAAAGAATCACTTGTAATACTATATTTATCAGACCTTCACCCTGCACAGTTCTTAGTTTCTTAACACACAGTTACCTAACCTATACCTAACCCTCTCACTCTCCCACTAATTCCCCAACAACAACAACCTTTTCCCTCCTTGTACACCCCCCTTATATACACAAGCTCCACCCCTATAAGACCCACCTCCTGCCTTGCCATAGGCCAGGAAACTCCAGCCTTAGCCAAGACAGGCAGGTGACGTTATGGCACACGTCACATACCTTCCCCCTTTAATAAGTTGTTTTGTGGGGGAAAGCTAAGGTGCTTTTTCCCCAAAACAACTGCAACAAACATCAATAATTACATTTACAACACAGTTTAACACAACTACAAATATACTTACACTTCCTCCATACAGGTAAATCAACACATGCAATGCAAAACATTTATCACAACACAATACATAACTTTCAAAACACTTTACATTGCCATATACCATACACAGAGTCCATAAGTCCTTTAGATGTCGTCTTCCGGTCTTCTGGATAAGGCGTCAGCCACACAGTTTATAGTCCCTCTGACCACCTTAATCTCGAAATCATAGTCCTGCAAAAGAAGCGCCCACCTCATCAGTTTACTGTTCTGTGATTTCATAGTCCACAACCACGATAGAGGTGAGTGATCAGTGCACAAGGTAAAATGTCGACCCCAGACGTAAGCCTTCAGCTTCCGGATCGCAAAGATGATCGCCAAACACTCTTTCTCGATGGTAGAAAGATTCTTCTCCCTGGGAAGCAACTTCTTGCTCAGGTACGCCACTGGATGTTGGTCTCCGCTGTCATCTTGTTGGCACAGTACCGCTCCCACACCGGCATTAGACGCATCCGTGTAGATGATGAACTCTCTGTTGAAGTCAGGAGCATGCAGCACTGGATGGTTGGTTAGAGCATCCTTCAGCCGTCCAAACGCCATCTCGCACTCTTCCGACCAGGAAACGCTGTTGCTGCTCTGCTTCTTTGTCAGGTCTGATAAAGGTGCAGCAATCTCACTGAAACCGGGTATAAACCTTCTGTAATATCCTGCCAGACCTAGAAAGGACCTCACTTTCTTTTTAGTGGTAGGTCTGAGCCAATTCAGGATTGCTTCTACCTTGGCCTCTAAAGGTTTGATTAGGCCTCCTCCCACTATGTGACCTAGGCACTTCATCTCTGAGTTACCTAGCTGACACTTACTAGCTTTAACGGTTAAGCCAGCATCTTTCAATCTTTGTAGCACTAACTCTAGATGATGCAGGTGATCTTGCCAGGTGTTGCTAAAGACCCCTATGTCATCGATATAAGCTACTGTGAAGTCACTAAGCCCTTTCAGAGTATGGTCCATGAGCCTTTGAAATGTTGCTGTGAGTTTCTCAGGCCAAGACTGAGGACCCGGAACTCAAACAGGCCAAATGGACTGCAAAATGCGGTTTTCTCTTGGTCCTTAGGATCAATTCTTCCTTGCAAACACTCTTTGGTTAGACCTAAAAAGGATACGACTCTGCAACCTCCAATCATTTTACTTAGGTCATCAAGCCTAGGCCTAGGATAAGCATCAGGTTTAGTTACTGCATATAACTTGCTGTAGTACACACAGAACCTGACACTGCCATCCGGCTTGACTACTAAAACTGCAAGGGCTAACCAAGCGCTAGATGAGTGTACAATAATTTGATCGTTTAGCATTTCGTCTAGCGTTCTGCGAATATTGTCGAAGTAATAACCTCTTACTCTATATGGTGTTACAGACTGAGAAGCATTCCCTGTGTCATTCCTGGGTAGCATTCCCTTGTCAACACCAGGTTTGTTTGAGAACACTTCTTGAGGTTTTGTAACCAGCGCTCTACAACTATTCTGCTGTTCTCTGGATAGAGCAGGGCTGATCTGCACCTCTTGTGGATTGAACTTTTGTGGGCCCCTCCCTTCCCCGAAGGGCAACCCATGTTCCTCCTTATCAGCCGCTTTTATTGCAAACTGCACATGGTTGGTCTCTCTGTAATAAGGCTTCAGGGCATTGATGTGAACGACCCCCCCGCCTAACCTTTTCATAAGTTTGGATGTATGAGAGGTTCCTAAATCTGTGATTGTCTCAGAAGGAAAACCCATCCTACTCATGTAATTCACTAGGGCTTCTGCTATACTCTGGGTCCCTATAGTTAAAATAAATCTGTTCCCCCGCTTAGTGGCATTGGGCATTGGACCTATGATATCCACCCCTAGACGTGTAAAAGGAGTTGAAATCACTGGTAATGGGCATAGCTTTGCTCTAGTTTTATCACAGTTAGAGCCCTGTCTCTGACAAATATGGCATCTTTGACAGAAACTCTTTTTTTTTTTGTATTTTTATTTTTTATAAGGGATAACAAAAAGGAAAAGGGAATTGGGATTGATGAGGAAGAGGGGAGACAATAACATACTTTCATCCATTCTGTACCTATTGCCATATCAAGATTTTAAATTATTCTATTTACTCTTTTCTGCCTTCTAGATTCAGTTCTCCTTTCAATATGTACTGTTCACAAGCTGCCTGTTGATTCAGTCCACTTGTTAAATAGATCCCATCTTTCTGTTGCCTTTTGCAAGGGATAGTCCTTCATAACTTCTGATAAAATGTCCATTTCGGCTATTTCCCGTATCTTTTCAATAAGATCTTCTTGTTTCGGTACCGTTGATCTTTTCCAATTTTTAGCATATAAAATTCTAGCTGCCGTAACTATGTATATAACTATATAATTCTTTGACTTATCTATATTTTCAGGTATCATACTCAATAAAAACAGTTCTGGGGTTAATGGCACTTTACAGAGCAATATTTGTTCCAACATTACATGTACTCTTTTCCAATATTGTTTCGCTACTCCACATGACCACCACATATGATAATAGCTTCCCACTTGTGATTCACATTTCCAACACTTATTTGATACATCTGTATACATCTTTGACAATTTTTCTGGGGTCATGTGCCATCTATAAAACATCTTATATATATTCTCTTTAAAGTTCACCGATCTTGTAAGCTTTATATTATTTTGCCATATTTTCAGCCATTGATCAATATCAATGTTATGCCCTATATTTTGTGCCCACTTAATCATACATTCCTAAACCATTTCATCTTGCATCTTAATTTCCAACATATAATTATACATTTTCTTAACAGTTTGTTCTTTTGAACCTAATAAAAGTTTGTCAAAAATCGTTTGCTCTAAGTAGAAGCCTTCTATTTTATCTTTTGTATATCTAGATTCTAGCTGTGCTCTAGGCCACCACTCTATATATATATTCTGTGACTCTAGCTCTTCTTTAGACTTTAGTTCACCATCCTTTTTTAATAGATCTTGATATTTTAAAAAGTTTGTTTTTGTCATAAGACTGGGTTGGATAAAGGCCTCTAACGGTGACACCCATACAGGTATTTTGTAATAAATTTGTTGTACAATTTTTCTCCACATTCCCAGTAAAGCTCTTCTTATCATATGTGAATTAAAAATTTTTTGTTCTTTGTCCTTTTTATACCATAAATAGGCATGCCAGCCTAATTGCAAATCATGTCCCTCCAGGCTAAGTAATCTATCATTTTCTAGAGTTATCCATTCTTTTATCCAATCTAGAATACAAGCTCTATAATACAGAACCCAGTCAGGAAGACCAAAGCCACCCCTCTGCTTAGCATCTTGCATTGCCTTAATTTTAATTCTTGGTTTTTTACCTTGCCATATAAATCTCATGATTATCTTATTAAATTCTTTGAAAAATGACTGTTTTAATATTATAGGGATTGACTGAAATAAGAATAGGATTTTTGGTAAAATAGTCATTTTAATTGCTGCAATTCTTCCCAACAACGATAGTTGTAATTTGTCCCATTTCTCCAAATTGTTCTGTATCTCCTTCATTAGTTTCATGTAGTTATCTTTGAATAATGTACTTGTCTTTTTTGTAATTTGTATTCCTAAATATCGAATTTTCTTCTCCTCATGAAAGTTCGTCTTCTCTATTAGCTCTTGTCTTTCATGTTCTCTCATGTTTTTGGTAAGTAATTTAGTCTTCTTTTGGTTTATTCTCATTCCTGCCATGTCACCAAAAATTCTTAACGTTGTCATCAGGTCCTCTATTGAATCCAATGGTTCTTCCAATATGATAACTAAATCATCCGCAAAGGCCTGGAGTTTGTAGACTTGACCTTTCACTTTTAATCCTTTCAATTCTTTTTTGTTTCTAATTTGTTCGTTTAGTATTTCCAGAGTCAAAATAAACAGGAGTGGGGAGAGTGGGCACCCCTGTCTAGTACCTTTCTGTATTTGGATTTCTTTTGATAGTTCGCCATTGATTTTTACTTTTGCCTTTTGCTCCGTATATATTGCTTTAATTAGTTTCATAAATCTTTCTCCAACCTGCAGTGTTTTCAATGTGTGCATCATAAAATTCCAGTCAAGATTATCAAATGCTTTTTCCGCATCCAAGAATATCATAGCCATCTGTTTCTCCGGGTGTACTTCATAGTATTCCAGGGCATTTAAAACTATCCTTATATTATTCTTCATCTGTCTTTTAGGGAGGAACCCAGACTGATCTTGATGTATCAAGTGGGTTAAAATTCTTTTCAATCTAGTTGCCAGGATAGTCGCATATATTTTGTAGTCCACATTCAACAATGAAATTGGCCTATAATTTTGTATTTCTTTACCTTCCGTGTTTTCCTTATGTATAAGAGAGATTGTTGCTTCAGTCCATGTTGCTGGTATTTTCCCTTCTTCTTCAATGCATTCTAGAAGCTTTTTAAATGGCTGGAGAAGCACCTCTTCCAGTTCTTTGTAATATTCTGCTGGTAGTCCATCTGGGCCTGGTGCTTTCCCATTTTTTTGTTTTTTAAGGGCTTCTGTAATTTCTGCATACGTTATAGGCTCATTTAAGGCCTGAATTTGTTCTTTGGTCAATTTCATTTTATTGTGCTTCAACAAATATTCTTCCTGGGCTTCTCCATCCACTTCTTTTTTCTCATATAACTTCCTATAAAAATCTTCAGCAATTTTCTTTATTTCTTCCTGTTTAAATTTTTCTGTTCCCTTTTCGTCTTTCAAAGTTTGGATTATTGTCTTCTCCTTCTCTTTCCTTAATTTGTATGCTAACCATCTTCCTGGTTTATTTGCATTCTCAAAAAAATTTTGCTTTGCAAATTTGAACTTCTTTGCGGTTTCTTCAGTGAGCAATATATTTATCTGATGTTGTGTAAGTTTTATCTTCTCTATAAGTTCTTTGTTTGTTGGGTTTTGTTTCAACTGCCTCTCCTCTATGGCTAATCTACTTTCCAGAGTCGCATATTTTTTCTGTCTTTCTCTTTTTTGTTTAGCTGCAAATCTTATGGCTATTCCTCTAAAAAAGGCCTTACTTGCCTCCCATATCATAAACATTGAGATATCTGGTCTCATATTCTGTTTAAAGAAAAAGTCCATTTCTTCTTTTACTTGTTTCTTAAATTTTTCATTTTTTAGATGTAATATATTCAGCTTCCAAGTGAATTCTCTTGTTCTACTTCCTATTTGTAACAAAATTGGGTTATGGTCTGCAAATGTATTCGGTAAGATATGTATTTGTTCCAACTCTTTCATTAGGTTTGTTGATATCCAACATGTATCAATCCTTGACCACGATTTATGCCTGTTAGAGTAGAAAGTATAATCCCTTATCTTTGGATTACATGTTCTCCATGCATCCACCATATTTAATTCTTCTGCTAATTGTAGGAAATTTCTTGGAATTGTGCTTCTCTTCTTTCTACTAGATTTTTCTGTTTTTGTGTCTAGTTCTCTGTCGAAAACAGCATTATAATCTCCAATTATGCAGTAATGATCATACTCTTTATTTGCCAATTCTCGCTGCAATTGTTTATAAAAATTTTCTTGATTTCCATTTGGTGCATAAATATTGACTATTAGGAATTTCTTAGATTCTCTTTGGATTTCCACCATTACTATCCTTCCATCCTCTGAGGCAAAAATTAGGGAGGGCTCCCATTCCTTCTTAATAAAGATAGCTACTCCTTTCTTCTTTTTGCTCACGTCTGAAGCTGCAAATAGTTTTCCTAATCTTGGCCATTCTAATAATTTCAAATCCTTTCTTTTCACATGCGTTTCTTGGATGCATATAACATCAGATTTCTGTTTCTGCAGTTGTAGAAAGATCTTTTTTCGCTTTTGGGGTGAGTTTAGGCCGTTTACGTTTACTGATAAAATCTTCAGTTGTTTTCTAGTCATCTTGATTTAAATTACTATCCTTTTGTTTTTTCTTCATCATGCTTCTAGTACATCTTGGCTCTATTGCTTCTTGTTCTTCTGTCTCTGTTTCTGATTCTGCTTGTGATAGTTGGCTTTGTTCCTCTCGAGATCTTTCTTCTGATTCCTTGTTGTCAGTTTTTTTTAGCTTCTTCTCATTTTTTTCTATGAAGTTTTGTGCCTTCATCAGGGATGTTATGTTGTATCTCTGTGTATCAATCCGAAAAAATAGCCCTTCTGGTGTTAGTCATCTATATGAGATTCCATTTTGTTGGAGTAGCTGTGCCAAAGATGCATATTCCTTTCTTCTCTGTCTCACTTGCCATGGGATTTGCTTTAAGACATTAATTTTCTTGTCTTCTATTATCAATTGTTTTTCTTGTGAAGCCCTTAAAACCTTATCCCTGATTGCCTTCTTCGTGAATCTCAAATGTACTTCTTTAGGTAAATTATTTTTTCTAACATATGCTGTACTCACTCTGAAGGCTGCTTCCAGACCTTGGCGGAATTCCGCTACATCCATCTCTATTGCTGGTGCGAGGGCTTCACTCATTACTGTCTCCAAGTCCTCAGATCCCTTTTCTGGTACATTTTGGATTCTTAGCATCTTAAGAGCACGTTCCATTTCCAGCATTATTAGCCTGTCCTGGCATTGCCTTTGGTCTCTCTGTATCTGCTGTACACTTTCTTCAGCTTTATCTAGTCTGGTGTCTGTATTTTTCATTTTCCCTTCTATATCTTGTGTTTTAGTTTTGATTTGTGTTACCTGCTCCTTTGTCTCAGTCAATTCTGCCTGTATATATGTCATTTGGTTTGTCATTTCGGTCAATCGTCGATTAATTTGATCAAATCCTGTGGACAGCAGGTTCTGCATAGTGGTCTGCCATTCTTTATCAGACTTTTCTGCTTCCTGAGAGGTTAATTTCCCTAGTGCTGATGTTTGGGCTGGAGAGGTTCCTGGTGTTTGGGATTTGGGGTTGGGGTTTGGTCTCTTTGCAGCCATTATGAAATCAACCCCAGTTCAAAACCTACTATCAACCACCTTCCCTTAACCTTCCCAAATCTTTGCCCAATATTGTAATGTATATATATCACAGGTTTTTTTTTAAAAAAAAAATTGGCACTTTACATTTCCACTTCCATATACCACATCTCTTGAATTGTCCACCAAGTCCTTCTGTGAGGATCCAGGCTCCGTAGAACCCCAAAGGCCCAAGAGTTAATATCGTGGAGAGTTCTAGTGTCCCAGGGGTTTTTAACCAAACGGTTGGATGCGCTAACACAGCAGGGAATTCAAACCATATGCAGCCTCACCCAGATAAAAGGCAATCTTCCTGTATTTCCAACTTCTACTGTTTTTTCCAGAACCAGATTAGTAGAAAAGGATAAGAAGAAGAAACAAAGAAAGGAAGAAAAGAGATCTTGCCTTTCCCACCTCAATATTTCCACAGTTCAGTTTCGTTCTTGCTGCAAAATCTCTGAAGAAAAGGGAAAAAAGCTCCAAAGTCAATTAGATATATAAAATCTGCCAATAATATTCTGCTTTCCTCCAGTAGGTGTCTTCCTCTCCTCACGCACAGTCTATCCAGTTCAATACATTGTACATCCACTTAACAACGGCTTCTCCTTTCAGCAGACAAAGCAAGAGGGGGGGGAGTTTTCTCTCCGTAGAAATAAACCTGGCAATGATATTCTGCTTTCCTCCAGTAGGTGTCGTCTGCTCCCCATACACAGTCTATCTAGCAGAGTCGATTGTACATTGTAAATCCACTTAACAAAGTATGTGGCAGGGGGGGAAATTTTCCCCCCACAAAGATAACATATCGTCTCAAAGCTTCGGTACTCGATCTGTTATTAAAAGTTCTGTCAAGTACTTTGCCACAGTCAAACAGGATCAGTCCACAATTATTTAGTTCATCAGCAATTCCCAGGCACAGTCTTATTTTTCTGACCTTGGCACGGTCCGGCCAGAGTTAGTTTCGCTTTTAGGCTAGTTCATTAAAATAGGACCGTGCTTCAAAAGATTTGCCGCTTCTAAGCTTTCTTTCGGTCTTATCTCTTTTATCAGTTCGTTAGCTTAAAAGGCTCCAAGTTTTATTTATTATTGTCCATTTTTAACTACAATCATCAGCTCTCCTCTTTCCTCGGAAATTCCGGAGTACTCACTGCTTTTTGTCACCAAAATGGCGCTTCCGTTCCAGCTTGTGCCTCGTGGATCTCTTCAGAGGGAAAAAAGACAGACCGCCGCCCCTCAATTCTTCCTCCGATGCCCACGTTCGGTCCAGAAGAACTTCTCCTAGCTCTTCCTCCACCCTTTTGGTCTCCTAAGGGTGCCAAGCTGGTCGGTTTTCGGCATTCCTCAGGAACTTCACCCGAGTGCAGCCAAACAGTGCAGTGACAAGCTCCGCCCCCCATCTTTGACAGAAACTCTTAATATGTTTACCCATATCAGGCCAGTAAAAGTTTTGGGCTATTCTTTGTTTGGTCTTGTTTATCCCCATATGAGCTGAGAAAATGTCTGCATGTCCCTTTTCCAGAATCATAGGGTGATATTTCTCAGGCACCACCAACTGTCTCTTAACTTCAGGCCCCCCTTTTGAAATATGATTCAGTTTTTCCCTATACAGTAAACCACCCTTAATAATAAAACGTTCAGGGCACTCAGGTGATAAATCTTTATCAGTCACCTTTGCAAAACAGTCTTTTAAGGTGGGGTCTGCTGTTTGTTCCTTGACAAAGAGGGTTTTCTGAGGTATCTCAACTGAGAATGCCTCAGGTTGTGGTACAAATTTCTCTGGCTCTTGAGAGTCAGTCTCACTACTGGCTTCACTTTGTACTGATTGTGCACGGGTTACCACCAGGGCACTCTTGACATGCTTTGTTAAGTCATTACCAATAAGAAAAGGGGTAGGGATCTCAGAAGACACCCCCACTCTCCACAATCCCTTCCAACCTTGATATTCAATTTTCAAGTCAGCTACAGGTAGTGAAACTAGTTCTGACCCAATCCCTTTCACAGATAGAGTCTAGTCAGCAATCATACAACTTTGTGGTACTATGTCTGAGTGGCATATAGAAATTTGAGAACAAGAGTCTCTCAAAGCTGAATAGTCATTTTCAAAGACTTTTATCCTGTCCCCAGCAGATTCCAATAAAGCATCATTGGTCTGTATGTAATAACAGTGGACAACTTCAGCAAGAGGTAGCTCCTTCAATGTATCCAATTCAGAGCTCCTAACTGCTTCTGCCTGGGTTTCCATGGTAACAGAACTTTCAGTAGAAGAAGTTTGAGGTTTACTCTGAACACAAAATACAGCCTTTGCTTCTTTTACATTAACTTTCTGAGGTGGAATTTCTTTATTTTGCCTTGTATTAAAACATTGTGCAGCAATGTGGCCTTTCTTTTTGCAAATGAAGCAGATTCTCTCCCCCCATGAGCTTTTCCCATCAGATCTTTCAAGTTTCTCTTTTCCCTCCAAAACTTGTTTACTGTGCTGGCCCTGTTCTGAGGGCTTTTCACTAAAATGGCCGCCTACTTTAGTCTGTCTCTGCGCTTGTTCCTTAGAGAACTTTGGGTCCCATGTTTTCCTCACACCTCTCCCCTCATAACAACTAGGACCCCTTATTTGAGAAATAAAATCAGCTATTTGAGCAGCGTTTCTAACATCAGTTGGTTTCCGTTCTTGAACTAAAAATTTAAGTTCCCCATGGAGTAAGGAATAAAACTGCTCCAGGCCCACAACATTTTTCAATTCCTGAAAGGTTTTTACATTCTCTTGTTCAAGCCACCGATCTAAACACTTTTCTAAGTTAAAACCAAGTTGGGTATAAGATTCATCTGATCTTTTAGTAAGTTTTCTGAACTTCAGCCTAAGATGTTCTGAATTAATGCCAAACCGATTGTAAACCATTTTTTTGAACTCTGAATAATCTTTACTGAGCTCAACTGGCATATCAGCATACACATCAGCCATTTTTCCACTCAGGAGAGACCTCAAAATTATCATTTTCTCTGTTTCCCTCACAGAAAAATCAGCACAACTTCATTCAAAGATTTTAAGGAAGTTTTCAGGACAATCCCCCTGTTTATATGTAGGAAATTTCTTCAAATCTGATTTTGATAACTGGCTCTCCCCATTTTCCCTATTATTATTGTTCTGGTTCAGTAATTCCATTCTTCTTATCTCAAATGCCATTTTCTCTTTCTCTAAGGCAATCCTCTCTATCTTAGCCTCCCTTTCCATCTTCTCTCTCTCCAATCTTTCCTCTTTTTCTAATTGTCTCATCCTATATTCATGTTCTTGGGCTAATTGAATTTTACTCAGTTCTGATAACTGTCCCCCATTAGCTTCTTCCTGCACTGAGGCAACTCTTCCCTCACTATTTGACTCATCCCCAGACCAGTCTGACATCGCTTGGTCTCTTAGTTCACTCATTTCTGCCATTTGACTGCGTGTGAGAGGCATTTTACTAACTCAAAAGGCTCCTGTCAATTTCCACGCCTCTGTGTAAAAATACTTTTCTTCTTACTGTGCTTTAGGTCTGACACTCTTTAACAGGGTATACCAACAGATACGGCTAGGCTTGTTACTGTAATCTCTAATGGCTTCTGCCCCTTCATCGGGCCTCTTGCCAGATTTAGAGCTACTTTAATTTTCTGCCTTTGGCTCTACTTCAAAATCCACCACAGCTTCACCTTCTCTCAGGTTCTGTAGTTCACTAGAGAAATCCCAAATCTTCGCTGCTTTGGTCTGTCTGTCCCTTCTGAGTTCTCCTAACTCTGGACTCTCAGACCAAGTCACAACAGCCTTCTACTTTGGGTCAATCTCCCTCACATAATGGACCTTTTAGAGCTCATAAGTCAGTTCCCTCACTCTGAAGTTTAGGTGTCTCTCTACTAGATCTGCTCCCCCCTGGAGACAAATCCTAGAGAGTTACCCACACCCCACTTCAGGTCAGGTGCACCTCACTGAAATCCTTTTGCTCTGGTCACACTAGCCAAGGCTTTTCTGGGCAACTGGACCCTCGTATCCCAACCGCTGGACACCAGTTTTGTCGCGACTGCCACCTCCTCCTACGTCACCACAAGAGATGACAGGTCACGATCCTTCACACACACTTACACAACTTCGCTGCCACCAACCACACATAAACCTGACACATCAGACTTATTATGGATTTCAAAATAAAAATGATGATTTATTGAATACAAAATTAAAATGTAAATCACTGAATGAAAGAATCACTTGTCACACTATATTTCTCAGACCTTAACCCTACACAGTTCTTTGTTACTTAACACTCAATTACCTAACCTATATCTAACCCTGTCTACAGATCTTCTTTCAAGCCCTCACTCAACTCTCTCTCCAACCCTATCTCAACCCTCTCACCCCGCTTCTCTTTGCACTCAACTCTCTCTCCAACCCTATCTCAACCCTCTCACCCCGCTTCTCTTTGCACTTCACCCTTATATACATAAACTCCACCCCTTTAAGACCCACCTCCTGTCCTGCCATAGGCCAGGAAACCCCAGCCTTAGCCAAGACAGGCAGGTGATGTCATGGCACACGTCACAATAGCTAATACCCTGGAAGAGAGAAAAAAAGTCAAAAGGGATCTAGCAGTTTCACTTTGGGCATTGGGCTGAAAACAGCAAAAAGAAATTTAACAAGGATGAATGCAAAGTACAGCACCTCAGAAATAGGAGCTAAACACACAGTTACAAAATGGGGGATACTTCAGGAGCCAGAAATAGATCACCAGCTAAACATGAGTCAAGAGTGTGAAGTGGTTACAAAAAAGGCCAATGCTATTTTAGGCTGCGTTAATGGAAGTATAGTCTCCAAATCCTCAATGTACTAGTTCCCCGTGTGTTCGGGCCCTGGTAAGGCCTCATCTAGAGGGCTATGTCCACTTCTGGACAATGCATTTCAAGAAGGATGCTGACAAAAATAAAACAAATTCAGAGGAGGTTAAACAAGAATGATTAGGGGACTGGAAACCAATCCGTAGGAGGAAACACTGAAATAAACTGAGCTTGCTTAGGCTTGAGAAAAGAGCACTGAGGGAATATCTGAGAGCACTTTTCAAAGACTTAAAAGGCTTTCATTCAGAGGAGGAGCAGGACCTGTTCCCGATCAACTCAAAGTGCAGGACATGCAACCGTGTTACAGGAAGCCAGATTTTGGTAGAAAGGCAGGGAAAACGTCCTAACTGTTAGAGCAGTAAGACAGTGGAACCAATGACCTCGAGAGCTGGCGAGCGCTCCAACACTGGAGGAAGTCGAGAGAAATTTAGACCACTACCTGGCAGATATCCTTTGATTTGTATTCTTGCATTGAGCAGGGGGTCGGGCTTGAAGAGTGGCCAAGGGATCCCCCGGCTGTTGTTCCACAGAGCCTGAAGGAAACCCATGGGTGTCCTCAGGGTGGGGGCAAGGTGAAATTTCCTCCCCCACCCCACAAGCCATTGAAAAATCCATCTGTATGCTTGCACACACTTATCTCTATGCAGAGCCATGATTGACTATGAAACAAGAGAACACATCCCAACAAACTCCAGAATCAGCTGGAATAGACCCATGGAAAGATCCCAAGCCATTTCCCTCTTTAAGAGATCACCCACCTCTGAGTTCTCATTCGGTTCTTGCCAGTTTTCGTCCACCTGTCAATGAAGCTTTCCCCACATCTCACTAAGGTTTAGGGTGGCTTTCCTTTGGTTGTCCCCCTTGTTTTCAAAACAAGCACCTTACGTTGGAGAGTGTTGGTCCAAGAATGTAGAGGAGCTGGTCTGTTTTCCATTTTGAGCTCCTTCAGCTTGGAGGTGGAACGAAAGATGGACGGGCATCCCTCATCAGCTTTTGGGAAGAGAAACATTGTGGAGACAACAGACGTGCTTCTCAAATGCTGCTAACAAGTTGTCTCTATTTTAGCCATGCACACCCAAGATTCTCATGGTGGGATACTGGACGGAGCATGACTCACACACCTATATCACTTTTTCAACCCACAATGTCAAGAAGCTTCATTGGGTCCAAAATGCAGCAGCTAGATTGAGGGCTTGGGCTGGTCACAGGTACCCCATGACCCCCCACTTTGATCCTTTTAAATATTTGTATAGTTACCCTTGAAAGCTCTTATTGTCTTTTTATGATGTAAACCACCCTTGGGTCCTTTCTAAGGAGAAAATATTTCAAACAGAGAAACAAATATAGCAGAAATGTATTATCAAGCTCTAACATATTGATGGAAATAATAAAAAAAATAAAAGCTAGAATCCAGACTTCACGCTTTGATTTCTCAGCCATGTTATGTACTCTAAGTCACTGGTTCTTAACCTTGGGTTACTCAGGAGTTTTGGACTGCAACTCCCAGAAGCCTTCACCACCAACTGTGCTGGCTGGGGTTTCTGGGAGCTGCAGTTCAAAAACATCAGAGTAACAAAGGTTAAGAACCACTGCTCTAAGTAACGGGTGCCTTTGTCGCTTATTCAGTCAACTTTTATCCACGGAAGGAACCATGGAGTTTGTCTGTTGTTTCCCTGGGATCTTTCCTTTGCCCTAGCAGAGGTTTATCCAATTCAGGTACCAGTATGCCGACAGGGAATGAAATGAGAGTCCATTAAGGTAAAGAAAAAATGGTATTGTAGCAGTAGTCATACAGACAGAGTTGTCTTAGTTCAGTCCATTGGTCATACACAGTAAAGCTTTCAATATCCGTCCCTTTCCCATAGCATATATCCAGAGTCCATAGCAATGTCCAGCATCCTAAATCAGTCCTGCAGAGTTGCTCCTTCATCTCTCCTCGTTCAACCCAAAAAAGTGTTCAGAGGCGGTTAATTTTATTGCCCCTTGTGGCCAATCAGAGATTAGCTACTCCAGACTTCTCCAGCATTTTGTTTCCACAGGTGGGTTAAATCAAACTGGTCAGCTAGTTACTTGCACAGCTGAAGTAATTAATCAGACTCTTTCTTACAAACTTTTCACAAACATTGTTTATCAATTCTTAAAGGGTTATTCTAGCCCTGTCAGCTCAGATGGAAACTGTTCCCACATTCTTTGTTTTCAAAGGTTTCCTTTTTGTATGAGTTCTTGGATGAATGGAAAGTAAATTTAGGTAAGCCTAAGGCAGTATACTGTGTGCAACAAAAGCAGAACAATCCACCAAGGGAGGAGTCAGTCGCTATGGCAACACCAGCTGAACTCTCTACACAAGCTGATAATATTGAACCTGATTTCCATTTAGCAGAGATTAGACATTGCTTTTTAATTAAAACAAATCAAGAGTTGTTTCAAACAGCTGGGGACCATATTTATATCTTTGATAACAAATACATGGCTTTGAGGGACTCATGTTCACTAGTCACTCTGTGTCACCCTGATATAATACCTCAAAAATACATCTTAAAATGGGAAAACATGGTTGTAAAGGGAATTGGTGAAAAAGCAGTCACTTTGCCTGTGGTTGAGGTACAACTTAGGTACCAGGGATGGGAAGGATCTTGGAGAATTGGGGTTTCTTCTCAGGTTCCAATAGCGGTTTTAATTGGCAATGACCTCTCTGAACATGCGAAGAGGGTTTTAGTTGTGACACGTTCCCAACAAGATAAAACTGAGACAGCTGAGGAAGGGAGTGAAAATCAGAGAAAGGGAATGCCTGACAGTAGTAACTCAGCCGAAATATTTCCACTTAATATTTCCCAAAGCAATATGTTCAGTTAGGAACAGAAATCAGATTCCACACTGAAACAATGCTGTCAGAGATGCAAAATTAACCTATGAAAGACCTGAGAGGTTCCACCTTGAACAGGGCTTATTGTATTGAGAGTCTCTAAGGGACCCCAAGAAAGGGGAGGACCAAACAGTTAGTGATGCCTATGAAATATGGATATGGAACAACTGAGTGGTTCAAAATTGGGAATGGAGTACGACAAGGCTGTATATTGTCTCCCTGCTTATTTAACTTATATGCAGAGTACATCATGCGGAAGGCTGGACTGGAGGAATCCCAAAATGGAATTAAGATTGCCGGAAGAACTATCAACAACCTCTGATATGCAGATGATACCACTCTGATAGCAGAAAGCGAGGAGGAACTAAAGAACCTTGTAATGAGGGTGAAAGAGGAGAGTGCAAAAAACGGTCTTAAACTCAACATCAAAAAAACTAAGATCATGGCCGCTGGTCCCATCACCTCCTGGCAAATAGAAGGGGAAGATATGGAGGCAGTGACAGATTTTACCTTCTTGGGCTCCATGACCACTGCAGATGGAGACAGCAGTCACGAAATTAAAAGACGCCTGCTTCTTGGGAGGAAAGCGATGACAAACCTTGACAGCATCTTAAAAAGCAGAGATATCACCTTGCCAACAAAAGTCCGAATAGTCAAAGCTATGGTTTTTCCTGTAGTGATGTATGGAAGTGATAGCTGGTCCATAAAGAAAGCTGACCGCCGAAGAATTGATGCCTTTGAATTGTGGTGCTGGAGGAGACTCTTGAGAGTCCCCTGGACTGCAAGGAGAACAAACCTATCAATTCTAAAGGAAATCAACCATGAGTGCTCACTGGAAGGACAGATCCTGAAGCTGAGGCTCCAATACTTTGGCCATCTCATGAGAAGAGAGGACTCCCTGGAAAAGACCTTAATGTTGGGAAAGTGTGAAGGCAAGAGGAGAAGGGGACGACAGAGGATGAGATGGTTGGACAGTGTCACCGAAGCAACCAACATGAATCTGACACAACTCCCGGGAGGCAGTAGAAGATAGGAGGGCCTGGCGTGCTCTGGTCCATGGGGTCACAAAGAGTCGGACATGACTAAACGACTAAACGATATTGGGCAGGACCATTCAGTATAGCCTCTAAAATGAATGAAATTGTTTGTATCTCTAAGGAGGATAGAGAACCAGTGGTCCATGTAGATATGTTCAAGTCCTACTACAGAGAAGAGAACCGGGCTCTGTATGCCATGAAGGAAGCAGACAATGGGAAACATAACCTACCCTATTGGGAAGGTGGAGGGAAAGAAAAATATAACCCTGAAGATGGCAGAGTTAGTCCTGTACTTTTCCCTGAGCAACAAAATGAATTGAGGGCCTTGCAAGGGAGATACTGGCAGGTTTCTTTCAGCAAGCCAAGGTTGTCCCAGGGAGTGGTGCACAAAAGTGATACTGGAGGTGCACCCCCACCAGCTGTCACTTCTTGTAGTGCTACTGACCTAACATGCAAGAAGAGTGCAGGTGGTATCCAGTGGACCAGCGGCTGCGAGGAGGCGTTCGCAGAGCTGTCAGGGATGGTGATGACCAGTCCGGTCACGGGAGCTCCAGATTGCCAGCGAGAGTTCACCATCGTTACCGAGGCATCCAACACCAGGTTAAGAGCCGTGCTGAGCCAGAAGGACAATGACAGAGGACATCATCCGGTGGCGTACCTGTGTGAGAACCTACGGGGGGGGAGATCGCTTTCGAGTGGTGAGGGAGAGTGTCTTGCGATTCTTTATTCTCTTCTCAAGCTTGGACCTTATGTTTGGGGAGGACATTTTGTCCTGTGTACTGACCATTCCCATTTATTATGGGTAAGGACTATAAAGACCAATGACAGTAAGCGGATGAGATGGGCTTTGCTTCTACAGGACTTTGATTTTGAGGTTCGAGTGATAAAAGGGACTCAGAACTGTGCTGCAGATGCCCTCTCTAGAAGACCAGACGACTGAAGAAGAAAAATGGACTCTTAAAATGGTTAAAGTATTTAAAAGTTTGTTGTTCATGTACACACTAATATATGTGATTTGTTGTACATGCATATGAATTTGAATGTAAGTATAATTTTCATGGTGTATTCTAATATTAAGTGTATGTATGAATGATCGTGGAGAATGTTAATGAATGTGCGGGAATGACTTGCAGGTAAGATGTTTACTTAGTGTTTATGAAAATGTTTATTAAATGTAATATTGTTATTAGGTTAATTGTATTATTGTATTGCTCCTCGTTGTTTATAGAGGAAAGCACTTTAGCTTTCTCCCATAAAACAACTTGTTAAGGGGGGAGGTATTGTGGCATTCAGCTCTGCTCTTACCTGTCCATCACAGCTGAGCAGGGGAACCTCAGCCAATGAGAGAACGGAGGGTGATGCAGAAGTGGGAGGAGCTGGGTTATATAAGGTGTGTGTGAGGAGTTTTTTGGGAGATCAGTTTGAAAGATGAGTGATTAGAGAGATTGATAGAGAGTGAGAAAGAGCCTGTCAGTGAGGGAAAAGTCGGTGTGAGCTAGTGTCTGAGAAACAGTGATTGACTAATTGATTCTACACCTGTGATTTACCTTTTTTATTTTTGTGTAATCAATAAACTATTTGTTTTGAAAGAAACACTTGTCCTTTTGATTTTAAGGATAGGTTGGTGGCAGCAAGTTTTGGTGAAAGGTAGTGAGCACTCTTAGAGGCCTGGATGGGTAAAGGCTTGAGAGTGGCCTGCTACAGTGACCATCCCTTCCAAACTGAAGACAAATCCAATCTGTCCCCTGTCCAGCACCCTGATTTTGCTGCTTTTGTGATTTCCTCTTTGCCTCGGCCTGCTGGATGAGGGTCTCTTCAATTGGGAGAGGCCATGATGCACCGCCTGCCTCCAGGCTGAACGCTCAGATGTTAGGGTTTCCCATCTGTTGAGGTCCACTCCTAAGGCCTTCAGATCCCGCTTGCAGATGTCCTTGTTTCACAGCTGTGGTCTCCCACTGGGGTGATTTCCCTGCACTAATTCTTCATATAGGAGATCTTTTGGAATCTGACCATCAGTCATTCTCAACACATGCCCGAGCCAACACAGACGTCACTGTTTCAGTAATGTATACAAGCTAAAAATTCCAGCTCGTTCTAGGACTACTCTATTTGGAACTTTGTCCTGCCAGGTGATACCAAAAATCCATCGGAGGCAACACATATGGAACTTGTTGAGCTTCCTCTCCTGCCATGCACAAAGGGTCCAAGACTCACTATAGTACAGGAGTGTGCTCAGGACACAGGCTCTATAGACCTGGATCTTGGTATATGTCGTCAGCTTCTTATTGAGCCATACTCTCTTTGTGAGTCTAGAGAACATGGCAGCTGCTTTGCCAATGTGTTTATCCAGCTTGACATCTAGGGAGAGAATGTCAGAGATTCTTGAGCCAAGGTTGAGCCATCAAAAACTATTCTTCTTTTATTTATTCTTTACTCTTTCTTTGTATTGTGTATATTATAGCATGATTTATGTAATTTTTTGCATTACTTTATTGTTCATATTATACTGGAAGCCACCTAGAGTGGACTTTTAGACCAGATGGGCGGGGTATAAATCATAAATAAATAAATAAATAAATAAATAAATAAATAAATAAATAAATAAATAAATAAATAAATAAATAAATAAATAAATAAATAAGGTACACAAAGTCAAGAACAACCTCCAATTACTGCATGGAGACGGTAATAAAGGGAGGTGCCTCCATGCCCTGCCCCATGACTTGTGTTTTCTTCAGGCTGATTGTTAGTCCAAAGTCTTGGCAGGCCCTTGCTAAAATGATTCATGAGTTGTTGGAGGTTTTCAGCAGAGTGGGCAACAATGGCTGCATCATCTGCAACGAGGAAGTCTTGTATGCATTTCAGCTGGACTTTGGTCTTTGTTCTCAGTCTAGAGAGATTAAAGAGCTTTCAATCTCATCTAGTCCAGAGATAGACACCTTCTGTTGTGGTTCCAAAGGAATGCTTCAGCATGACAGCAAAAAAGATCCCAAAAAGGGTTGGTGCAAGGTGTCATGAGTGCTTCTGAAGACCTGGACCCAGAAGGGTTAACTGTGGCAGAGGAGAATGTGGAAACAGCTGAGCAGCCTCCAGATTCTCCCTCCACAGCAGACAGGCTTCGGGGCAGGCTTCAGAAAAGACTCAGGGCAAGAAGAGCAGAGGATCGCTCTAAGGCTTTCCACAGGGATTTACGATCATCTAGTCCTGAGTATTAGCAGAATGGGGAGCTTTCCAACAGCTCAAGGAGTTGTTTTAGTATAAAACAAGCTTCCAGTGAAGCCAGAAACTTCATGGAAGCAAGGAGTCAAAACCTTGGCTGGCATCCACGTCTCTTGTCCCTGTCTCTGAACTCTGGACCTTGACCCTGGACTGCGCTGGTATTGGACTTTGGACCTTGGCTCTGGACTACATTGATATTGGACTCTGAACTTTGGACTCTGTGTATCTGACCCTGGACTTTGACATTGGACTGCACTTTGTAAGTTTGCTTCGGGACTTTGGCTTTGCATTCTTGGTATTTCTGACCCTGGTTTATCAGACTTGGTATTTCTGACCCTGGTTTATCAGACTTTGGCTTTTGTAACCCCTGGGAACGTGCCACGAGGACACAGCCCTCTTTCACTCCACTTTGGATGTCAAAGGGATCTGATGTTGAGCCATCAAAAATTACGATGCCCTTTTTTCCCTCATGAAAGGACCTGATGATATTAAGGAGTTGAGGTGGACATCCAATCTTGGGAAGTATTTGTTGAATGGCAGGTCTGTATCCAATAAGGCCCAAATAATTCGTGACCTCATTTTGGAGCAGGATGCAGACCTGGCATGAATAGCCGAAACTCAGATTGGCGGGGAGGGGGATCCCCTCCTAGCACTCATCTGTCTGCCCGGTTATGCTGTCCACCACCAGGGTAGACTGGAAGGCCGGGGGGAGTAGCCATTGTTTATAAATCCAGCTTGGTGGTTGCTAGGCGCTCCTCAGTGGTGAAACCAGGTCTAGAGGCCCTCCACGTGTCGATTGGGGCCAGGGATGGTATTGGGATCTTGCTGGGCTATCGTGCTCCCCGCGACCCAGCCATTTCCCTACCGCAGCTGGTGGACTTTGTCTCCGCGGCACTGTTGGGCTCCCTGAAGCTATTGGTTCTGGGGGACTTCAACGTGCATGCAGGGGCAGAGACTTCCGGGCCAGCTCTTGAGTTCTTGGAGACCATGGCCTTCTTGAACATATCCCAACATGTCAATGGCCCCACCCACGTGGGCGGTCATACACTCGACCTGGTTTTTTCCACAAACGGGAGTGAGAGTGGTCCGATGGTGACTGACCTTGAGTCGGTACCCTTGTCATGGTCGGATCACCACCTAATAAATTGCACCATCAACACGGCTCTTCCCCCCTGCAGGGAGCAGGGACCGATTGTCATAGTCTGCCCTCGAAGGCTAATGGATCCAGTTGGATTCCAGGAAGCCATGAGAGGTGCTACGGCCGACCTGGCTGGCGCTCCTGTCGAGGCTCTGGTTGACGGCTGGCTGGCTGTAGACATGATCGCTCCTAAACGCCCTCTCCGCCGCAGAGCCCGCCCGGCACCCTGGTTCAACCAGGATCTCCGGGCGCTGAAGCGGGTCAGGAGACGGCTAGAGCGCAAATGGAGAAAGGATCCGACGGATTATAATTGGATAGCTGTCAAGGTCGCTACTAACCTTTACCTGGCCAAGGTAAAGGCTGCCAGTCGAGCCTACTTCGCTAACCGGATAAGCAAAGCGTCCAACCAGCAGGCGGAGTTATTCCGTATAGTACGCGACCTATCCGGAGTTGGTCTGAGCGATGGGCCTCCCCCTAGTTTTTCGCCAGACCAATTTGCAGCATTTTTAAAATCAAAAGTGGAGGCCATCCGCCGGGACCTCTCTCCTTTTTTGAACACAGTGAGTCGAGGAGAGATGTCTAGCGCTCCGTCTTGCCCGGTGATTCTTGACACCTTTCAGCCCGTTACGCCTGATGCTGTGGCCAGGGTGCTTGATCGCTGCCATGCCACCACCTCCTCCTTGGACCCTTGCCTGGCCTTTAACAACGGAATGGGCCACGGCTATAATTAATGGGTCTTTCCTTGAGGGCAGGTTTCCTTCTGCCCTCAAGGACACACTCATTGGGCCCATTAGGAAGAAACCTAGTTTGGCGGCAGACGAAATTGGCAATTACGGGCCCGTTGCCAACGTTTCTTTCCTAAGCAAAGTGGTGGAGAGGGTGGTGGCCGATCAGCTGCAAGCCCTCCTGGATGAAACAGACACCCTGGATCCATTTCAGTCGGGCTTCAGGCCACACCATGGTACAGAGACGGCATTGGTCGCCCTGTGTGATGACCTATTGAGGGCGGCTGACGGGGGCAAAATGTCTCTGTAGGTCCTCCTTGATATCTCAGCTGCCTTCGATACCATTGACCACAGTATCCTTCTGAGGAGGCTCTCCAAGCTGGGAATAGGTGGCCTGGCATTGTCCTGGCTCCGATCCTTCTTGGAGGACCGTCCTCAGAGAGTCCAGCTTGGGGAGAGTGTCTCGGCCCCATGGACCCTCAATTGTGGGGTTCGGCAGGGGTTGATCATCTCCCCAATGCTGTTTAACATCTATATGAGGCCGCTGGGAGGGGTCATCAGGGGGTGTGGGGCCATGTGTCATCAGTACGCTGATGACACCCAGCTCTACATCTCCTTTTTGCCTCCCTTTGGCACTGCCTGGAGACTGTACTGCAGTGGATGCAGGAGAACGGGCTCAGGCTGAACCCGGACAAGATGGAGGTGCTGAGGGTGGGTGCCCCTGCAGCCGGGGATTTGGGAAACTCCGTCTCTTTTGGGGGGGTGACCCCGCCCACCAGGGATGTGGTTCGCAGCCTGGGGATCCATCTGGACCCGGCGCTAACCATGGAGCTCCAGGTGGCGTCGGTGGTCCATACCGCCTTCTTTCATCTGAGGCGGATAGCCCAGCTGCAGACCTACCTTGATGCAGGGGCGCTCACTACCTTGGTACATGCGCTTGTAATCTCGAGATTAGACCACTGTAACGCGCTCTACGTGGGGCTACCTTTGGGGCTGGTGCGGAAACTACAGGTGGTGCAGAACGCGGTGGCCAGATTAATCAGTGGTGTGGAAAAGTACCAGCATATTTCACCAACTCTGGCCGCTTTGCACTGGCTGCCCATCCGTTTCCGCATCGACTTCAAAGTGTTGATGCTCACATATAAACCCCTAAACGGTTTAGGGCCTCAATACTTGGCGGAACGCCTACTCCCACCAAGATCTACCTGTGTCACTCGTGCGAGCCAGGAGGTGAGGCTGAGGAGCCTAATGCCGAGGGAGGCCCAGAAGGAAAGGACAAGAAATCGGGCCTTCTCGGTGGTGGCTCCTCGCCTCTGGAACAACTTACCTCCTGTGATTCGTGGGTCTCCCTCGCTGGGCATCTTTAAGAAGCAACTAAAAACATGGATATTTCGGCAGGCCTTTCCATCATACACCTCCTGACCCTCTCTTTTCTTTCCTTTTGTCTGATTTCACGCACTGTGTGATCTAATGTAATGTTTTTATTCTATACCTTTGCTTATTGTATTGTTTTGTGTTTTATGGTTGGTAGGTGCCTAGAGTGGTCCTTGGGACCAGATAGGTGGGATATAATTTAAATAAATAAATAAATAAATAAATAAATAAATAAATAAATAAATAAATAAATAAAAGGCCATCCCTGCTAACCAAATGAAAGATCTTTGTGAGATCTATGAAGGCCACAGAGTGGCTGTTATTGTTCCCTGCATTTCTCCTGCAACTGTCGGAGGGAGAATACCATGTCAGTGGTGGATCTATTAGCTCCAAATCCACACTGTGATTCTGGATAGACTCTGTCTGCAAGCACCTGGAGCCTCTTCAGCACAACACGGGCAAGCAGCTTCCCTACAACACTGAGAAGAGAGATGTCACGGTAGTTATTGCAGTCGCCCCTGTCTCCTTTGTTCTTATACAATGTGACGATGTTTGCATCCTTCATTCCTGTGGTACTCCACCTTCGCTCCAGCAAAGACAAAAGATTTCATACAGTTCAGTGGTGATTGTCTCTTTACAGCACTTCAGCACTTCAACAGGAATGTTATTCTTTCCAGGTGCCTTGCTGGAAGCGAGGGAATCCAAGGCCGCTTTTATTTCTGCTAAGGTTGGTTCGCTGTCCAACTCTTCCAAGAGAGGCAGGCACTCAATGTTATTTGATGCTTCTTTGGTTGCTACATTCTCTCTGGAATATAGCTCAGAGCAGTGCTGCACCCAGCAGTCCATCTGTTGTGCTCGGTCCTGGATGATCGTGCCTGTAGCAGACTTCAAGGGAACAGGTTTCTTCTGTATTGGACCTAAAGTCTGCTTGATACCATTGTACATTCCTTTGATGTTACCTGTGTCCGCTGCTATCTGTATATGAAAGCAGAGCTGAAGCCAATAATTGTTGGAACATCTGGCAGCCTGTTGGACTTGGCTACGAGCAGCTCAAAGAGCTTGCAAGTTGTACTCGCTAGGACAGGCTTTGTATGCTGCTAGAGCTCTTCTCTTATCCTCAATGGCTGGCATCAACTCCTCCGAATGGGCTTCAAACCAGTCTGCCATCTTTTTGGTCTTCTTGCTAAAGGTGGACAAGGCGGTGTTATAAACTTGGAAGGGTTTCCTCAAGCGCTTTGGCAAATTCCTCCACTTTTCTTTGATCGCGAGTCTTGTTGATGTCAATACGTGGTCTTCCTTTTTCATGTAATACAATCTCTTTGTTTGCAGTTTTACTCTACTACACAACAGGGAGTGATCAGTGTCACAATCAGCACTCTGGTAACTGCGTATGATCGTAATATTAGGAAGGCTAGAAGGTCTAGTGAGGATCAAATCAAGCTGATGCCAATGCTTGGATCTTGGATGTCTCCAGTAAACTCTGTGTTGAAGCTTCGTATTAAAGAACTTGTTGCTGACATAAAGACCATAATAACAGCAAAACTCCAGCAAGAGTTGGCCATTTTTGTTCATCTTCCCAATGCCAAAACAGCCTAGACAAGTGGGCCAAGAATTGTGGTCAGCACCAACTCTAGCATTAAAGTCTCCAAGAATGAACAGTGCCTCTCTCTCAGGGACTTTTTGACAGTAGCTGCCAAATCGCCATAGAATTTGTCTTTCACTTCTGTTGTGGAGGACAGTGTTGGTGCATATGCACTAATGAGGGTTACTGGTCCTGCTGATGAGTGGAGCTACAGAGACAGGATTCTTTCACTCCCCACAGTAGGTGGAACAATGCATCTCAGAAGAGTATTTCTGACTGCAAAGCCAACACCAGATTCCCTGGTCTCATTTGATGGTTTTCATTGCCGTAAGAATGAGAAGTTTTTCTCTTTGACAGATCCTGAGTCTGGCAATCTCGTCTCTTGCAGGGCAACAATGTCCATCTGCAGTCTACTCAGTTCCATGTCAATGACAGCTGTCTTGCAGGTTGTCAGGAAAGCTGTAGTCAGAGAAGCCAAGGGTCATTGTCTGAACATTCCAGGTGCCCAGTTTTAGGGCAAAAGTTTTCTTATGATTGTGGCATGGTGCACGGTTATCGATCTGCTTGTCGGGTTTCACCCTAAACCCCACGCACCCCGTGAAGTTAACAGACTGTGGCGAGGTAGCACCTTACTGGCTGGGGGCTGCCCAGCATAAGGCGGACGGTATCTACCTAGTGAGGTGCAATGACCTCTCCCAGCATCAGAAGTAGCCCCTGGCGTCCTGCTCTACGCCAATCGAGCAAAGACTTATAACCGGTAATTACTACTTCCCGTGTTGTTTTGACGCTGTATGCGAAGCTGGAGTGTCCTCTCCAGAGCATGAAGCCTGGGTAAAGTAATATGGAGGATAGGCTGTTACCCAAGCAGCAAATCCCCCCTCTCCACATCGCTGAAATAGTCCAGTGGAAAGGTAAGAGCCAATACAACTGGTTCTAGTGACATCGCAGGAGTTGACAGAACGACATGAACTGCCTCCGGGACTCCGGCTCCAGATTTTGCCTCAAGGTTAAGGCTTTTCCATCAGTGGATATAGCCACAAGGCAGTGGAGGTTTGAAATCAGAGTTTTCCTTCTTCTAGATGGGCTGCCTTCAAGGGCTGACAAGTCCCACCTACCTGGCCTGCTCTCTAATAGTGCAGAAATATGATCTGAGCTTTAGTTATCTAACCTATAGTTATGACTATAGCACATAATACTTAAGAATGCAGCTACATTGCGACATTAACATGAACTTGCACTTACCGTGAATATTCGTCGGCCTGTCTGATCAAATGTTTAGACAATATACTGAAAACAAGTCGCCTAGGATGTGCATTTTCATATGTTGATACCCAGCAGTTGGAGGGCCTTGTTAAATGAACAGTGCAAAGAAATAGAGGAAAAGAATAGAAAGGGAAAAACTAAAAATCTGTTCAAGAAAATTGGAGATATTAAAGGAACATTTTGTGCAAAGATGGACATGATAAAAGACAAAAATGGTAGGGACCACACAGAAGCAGAAGACATCAAGAAGAGGCGGCAAGAATGAGCAGAGGAATTATATCAGAAAGATTTGGATATCCCGAACAACCCAGATAGAGTCGTTGCTAATCTTGAGCCAGACATCTTGGAGAGGGAAGTCAAGTGGGCCTTAGAAAGCCTGGCTAACAACAAGGCCAGTGGAGGTAATGGCATTCCAGTTGAACTATTTAAAATCTTAAAACATGGTGCTGTTAATGTGCTACATTCAATATGCCTGCAAGTTTGGAAAACTCAACAGTGGCCAGAGGAGTGGAAAAGATCAGTCTACATCCCAATCCCAAAGAAGGGCAGTGCCAAAGAATGCTCCAGCTACTGTACAATTGCACTCATTCCACATGCTAGCAAGGTCACGCTCAAGGGATCAGCAGCATGTGGACCAAGAACTCCCAGAAGTACAAGCTGGACTTCGAAGGGGCAGAGGAACTAGAGACCAAATTGTTAACATGCACTGGATTATGGAGAAAGCCAGAGAGTTCCACAAAAAGATCTCCTTCTGCTTCATTGACTACACAAAAGCCTTTGACTGTGTGGACCACAGCAAAACTATGGCAGGTTCTTAAAGAAATGGGAGTGCCTGATAACTTTAGAAATCTATTTGTTGGACAGGAAGCAACAGTTAGAACTGGATATGGAACAACTGATTGGTTCAAAATTGGGAAAGCAGTACGACAAGGCTGTATATTGTCCCCCAGCTTATTTAATTTATATGCAGAATACATCATGCGAAAGGCAGGACTGGAGGAATCCCAAGCCGGAATTAAGATTGCCGGAAGAAATATCAGCAACCTCAGATATGCAGATGATACCACTCAGATGGCAGATACTGAGGAGGAATTAAAGAGCCTCTTAATAAGGGTGAAAGAGGAGAGCGCTAAAAATCATTTGAAGCTCAAAATAAAAAAACTAAGATTATGGCCACTAGTCCCATCTTCGTTACGCATCCTTCAGTCTCAAAAGACTATGGTAACATGCTCTGTATGGAGGACTTGGAACAGTGTCTAGTGTGGCTGAGGAGGCCAATTTGAGAGTGACCATCCCTTCCACACTGAAGACAACTCGTACAGTGTGTCCCCTGTCCATCTCCCTGGTTTTGCTGCTTTTGTGATTTCCTCTTTGCCTCAGCCTGCTGGGCAAGGGTCTCTTCAAATTGGGAGAGGCCGTGATGCAATGCCTGCCTTCAGGCTGAACACTCAGATGTCAGGGTTTCCTATCTGTTGAGGTCTATTCCTAAGGCCTTCAGATCTCGCTTGCAGATGTCCTTGTATCGCAGCTGTGGTCTCCCTCTGGGGTGATTTCCCTGCACTAATTCTCCATATAGGAGATCCTTTGGAATCCAACCATCAGCCATTCTCACGATGTGCCCAAGCCAACGTAGACGTCACTGTTTCAGTAATGTATTCATGCTGAAAATTCCAACTCGTTCTAGGACTACTCTGTTTGGAACATTGTCCTGCCAGGTGATACCAAAAATCCGTCGGAGGCAACGCATATGGAACGTGTTCAGCTTCCTCTCCTGCTGTGCACAAAGGGTCCAGGACTCGCTGCAGTACAGGAGTGTGCTTAGGACACAGGCTCTATAGACCTGGATCTTTGTATGTGTCACCAGCTTCTTATTGAGCCATACTCTCTTTGTGAATCTAGAGAATATGGTCCCATCACCTCCTGGCAAATAGAAGGGGAAGATAAGGTGGCAGTGACACTTTCTGGGGCTCCATGATCACTGCGGATGGTGACAGTAGACACGCAATTAAAAGACACCTGCTTCTTGGGAGGAAAGCGATGACAAACCTAGACAGCATCTGAAAAAGCAGAGACATCACCCTCCCGACAAAGGTTCACATAGTCAAAGCTATGGTTTTTTCTGTAGTGATGTATGGAAGCGAGAGCTGGACAATAAAGAAAGCTAACCGCCGAAGAATTGATGCCTTTGAATTGTGGTGCTGGAGGAGGCTCTTGAAAGTCCCCTGGACTGCAAGGAGAACAAACCTATCAATTCTAAAGGAAATCAAGCCTGAGTGTTCACTGGAAGGACAGATGCTGAAGCTGAGGCTCCAATACTTTGGCCATCTCATGAGAAGAGAGGACTCCCTGGAAAAGACCCTGATGCTGGGAAAGCGTGAAGGCAAGAGGAGAAGGGGATGACCTAGGATGAGATGGTTGGACAGTGTCATCGAAACAACCAACATGAATTTGACACAACTCTGGGAGGCGGTGGAAGATAGGAGGGCCTGGCGTGCTCTGGTCCATGGGGTCACGAAGAGTCGGACACGACTAAACGACTGAACACACACACACACATGAGAAGAGAGGACTCCCTGGAAAAGACCCTGATGTTGGGAAAGTGTGAAGGCAAGAGGAGAAGGAGACGACCAAGGATGAGATGGTTAGACAGTTAGCTCTCGTCCATGGGGTCACAAAGAGTCGGACACGACTTAATGCCTAAACAACAGCAAAGTGTGGATCAAACAGTTACTTAAAGATTTAAATATTAATGTAACTGAGCCTTTGTCTATTTTTATGGATAACATGACATGTTCTAGTTTATTTGAGAATACAAATGTAAATGATAGAAGCGAACACATATGTACAAAATACTGTGATGGGAGGCAGGGTGTAAAAGAGGGAAAAGTAAAGGTTTGCGCTGGGGATGGGTAACAATAATATTTATTAAGGGTAATAACTAAGAGCCCCGCCCTTGGTCTTCTTGGGGAAATTGGAGCCATTAGGGCACAATAAGTTAAAATATTAAAAGACAAATTAAACAATATAGATTTAAAATGCAATTAAAAAGGGGAAAACATGAAAACGTGGAAAAGATCAAAACTGTGTGCTAAAATAGGGTTCAGGGATTCACTTATAATTGCGCTTTTTCTGGAGGAGAAAGAAAAGAGGGAGGGGGCAGGGAAGACGGAGGTGGGAGAGAATAAAGGGGGGGGAAGAAACCCAGTCACCGCCTCGCCTTCCCTTTGGACCCCCCCCCAAGGAAATAAGGAAGGAAAGGAAAAAAGGAAAAGGGAGGTATCTCCTATGAAGGAAGGATAAAACAACCACCCCCTCCCCCGCAGGATGATTCCCTGCACAAGCACACACACATGGCATGGAGGGGATCCCAGAGAGCTTCCTTGTGTCCCCCCGTGGGATCATGACACCCCCATGAAGAAAGAGGTGGAGGGGGAGGAAAAGGGGGTCCTTTTTTCCTTCCATGTGGAGCAACACGGGGGGGCTTTGCTGCGCTTTCCCCGCCCACGGGATTGCCTGGAGGGGACCCTCCCTGGGGACTGGGGGGCCCCTAGTGTTCATGCTTGGAAATCCCACCCACCACAACACAACACACTCACACACAGAGGCCTTTGGGGGGTCCCTTTGTCTTGGGAAGGCAAGGGGGGAGGAGGAAGAGAATAAAGGGGGGGAAGAGACCAAGTGGACGCTTCTCCTTCCCTGCAGAGAATGGAGAGAGAGAGGAGGGGGAGGGACCCCCAGGATGATTCCTTGCATGCACATGAACTCAAATACATGGCATGGGGAAGGATCCCTGCGAGCTTCCTTCTCCCGCCCTGTGGGATCCTGACCCCCTCCCTCTCTCTCTTCCCTAAGCCTAAGCCCCAATGTGTATAATACCGATGTGCAGGGAACAGGTGTACATAGAACAAAGAGACAGAGATTGTGTGTATACCATGCAGAAAACCGAAGCTGAATTTCTGACATACTGAGCGCGTTACCATGGTCTTTTGAGACTGAAGGATATCTAAGTGTAGTCAGGTTGCAGGCATGTCATTCAATCTGGCTAGAGAAAATGCTCTTCATTTTTGTGGATACTTAAGCAGGGAAAGGAAAGCGCCTGGTTTTCCAATCTTAAAGGGGATGTGGGAAAACAGTAGTGAAGAGGTCCTATTGGCTGCCTTCCATAGTTCCAGGAATTAATTGTCTAAAATTCTTCTTCTGATCATTTGGAAGGCTTGCCTTTGATTTAGTGAGCCCAAGGAGTCACTATTCTTACAGGGCTATTCTAGGCCTGTCAGCTCAGATGGAAGCTGTTCCCACATTCTTTGCTTTTCAAAGGTTTCCTCCTTGTACGAGTTCTTGGATGAATAGAAAGATGACTGCTTTCATGGAAAGTCCTCCTACATTCCGTGTATTTCTACGGCCTCTCCCCTTTATGAAATCTTTGATATCTACAGGTCAGAACTTAATTAGGATACCTGAATCCACAGGAATCCTACAGAAATTTACAGACAGCCCAGACAAGGAGATTCCACAATTCATCAATCTTGTCACCACTGGAGGATAACTGACCCACCGGGGTCCTGCCAGAAGCCCTCTCTGAGAGGTTGGTCCATCTCTCCCTTTCTCTCTTCAGCTAGTGTGCCTCTCTCCTCCCTGATCTTTCTCCTCCACTTTCTAACCTCTTTCTCTCCCCAATAGGAGGGTTTCTCCGGTCTTACTTCTCTCCAACTCCTTTCTGCCTTTCATGAGGTATCATCAAGTTCTCCCACTGTTTGGTCCAGGGATTCTCCATTCATATCAACTCCCAGCCTTGTGGTAATATCCTCTCCTTCTTTTGCCCTCCTACCTCTCCACCTTTCACTCTCTCCCTTCTTGATGGTTCCCCAAAATATATTTCTCTTCCCTCCTCCTGTCTTATTCCTTTCTTTTTCTCCTGCACCTCTGCTGCTACCCTAATGTTCCTTTACCTAGTTGATCCTTTCCTCTAATGAACCTTCTGTTTCCCTCACTGGAACTTCCACTTTAGACACCCCAGGCTCTTTATTTCCAGACTCTCCATCCCTTCATTGGCCTAAACTTTTGATTCTTCACCCGGAACTATCTCTATCTCCCTGGTTTTCTCTGTGACCCTTCTCATCTCTCTATCTTTCCATTCTCCCCATGGAAGTGTCACTTCTCTGACGGTGATATGTTCTGTCTCTGGGGCTCCATGGGCTTCTCCCTCCTCTTTTCAGGAAAGGACAGCACTCTCGTCAGGATGGGTTCAGCCCGACTTTCTCCGTCAGATAGACAGCCAGTGACAAGGTGTTTGAAGCTCATCTGGGTATCTCACAGGAAGTCTTTTAATTGTTCCAGTGATTCCAGGCAATTCCAAAACTTGTTAATTCTGTACAAGTTCATTTATTTACATCAATACCAGATTGCCTACTTAAATACAGTGCCTCACTTAGCGGTTAATTCGTTCTGAAAAAATCGCTGCTAAGCGATAACATCGCTAAGCAAAATAAAATCGTCGTCATTGTCGTTTAGTCATGTCCGACTCTTCGTGATCCCATGAACCAGAGCATGCCAGGCCCTCCTGTCTTCCACTGCCTCCCGGAGTTGTACCAAATTCATGTTGGTTGCTTCGATGACACTGGCCAACCATCTCATCCTCTGTCATCCCCTTCTCCTCTTGCCCTCACACTTTCCCAGCATCAGGGGCTTTTCCAGGGAGTCTTCTCATGAGATGGCCAAAGTACTGGAGCCTCAGCTTCAGGATCTGTCCTTCCAGTGAGCACCCGGGCTTGATTTCTTTTAGAAATGATAGGTTTGTTCTCCTTGCAGTCCAGGGGACTCTCAAGGGTCTCCCAGCACCATAATTCAAAAGCATCAATTATTTGGCAGTCAGCTTTCTTTATGGTCCAGCTCTCACTTCCATACGTCACTATAGGAAAAACCATAGCTTTGACTATGCGGACTTTTGTTGGCAAGGTTATGTCTCTGCTTTGTCATCACTTTCCTCCCAAGAAGCAGGTGTCTTTTGATTTCATGGCTGCTGTCTCCATCTGCAGTGATCACGGAGCCCAAGAAAGTAAAATCTGTCACTGCCTCCATATCTTCCCCTTATATTTGCCAGGGAAAAAAGCCCATAGAAACACATTAAAATGTGATTAATGCATTCCTATGGGCTTAAAACTCACTTTTGAGCGAAAATCCTCCATAGCGCTGCCATTTTCGGTGCCTCTAAAGTGAGGAATCCATGCCTGAAAACAGCGGGTGGCCATGTTTTTTCCCGGTGGCCATTTTGAAACCACCAATCAGCTGGCCGATAATGGAGGCTTTGCGATGATCGCTTCCCTGCGATCATCGCAAAGCGAAAATAGCCCATAGGGACCATTGCAAAGCGATCACTTTTGCGATTAAAAAAACATCATCGCAAAGTGATTTCGTCCCTAAACAAAGTGATCGCTATGCAAGGCACCACTATATACTAAACCCCCCAAAATATGTAAGGCACTCTTACAGGCATGAGGAAAAACTGTAGATAGAGATCTTTAAATCCAAACATCATACAGTTACACAAAAACTGCAGGCTAACTTAAAATACATCCTTGCACCATGTAAAAAGATGCAGCAACTTAGATTTAGATAATAGGGAAAATTTAAGATGTGTTTCAATCTAAAATGCAAACAATAGTAAAACACTGGTGCTCATAATCTAGAAAGACAGAATACATCTTCAGAACACTTCAAACTTTCTAAGAATACAATGATAAAAATAAAAAACCCTTATCATTTTCAATGAAAGACACGCAAATATATTCAAACTTTAAAAATAAATATATACAAAGAAAAAAAAGAGCATTATTTGGCTGTAAGTGTGTTGTTAAGAAACAGAAAATTTTGTTCTCACTCTGCCGTTTGTAAAATCCATTGGTGGCTGTCAATGCCACACTGTTATCTTTCCATTCTTCCAAGGACTTTCACCTGGCATCATGAAACCAAACATCTATGTTTCTCCTTTCCTTTCTAGTAACACTTTGTGTGAGATCTCTCCCAGTATTTATAACCCTTTGTTTTGCACCAATCAGCAAAAACAAATTTTCCCAAGGCTTAGATTTCCCAGCCTCTGAGAAGCTCAGATGTTAAAAATCAAAGGATTTGGTGGAGGAGGAGCTTCGTCTTGGTGAAGCTAGCAGCTCTCGGGAATAGCTCCCGGGGAAAGCTAGAACCACTTCGGTCTGGGACCCTTCCAGAAATGGGGGGGGCAAGGAAGAGTCAGGAGAGACCCTTCTGCAGCAGTTTGTGAGCCACAGAAGTTAGAAAATTGGGCGGCAACTTGATTTGTCTTTCTTCTGGAAATTCACATCAGCACAGACGAAGATGGACGCCATTCTTGGCAACTAGCCAAAGACAGCTCCGTTCGCCGAGAATAAGAAAACAGAAGCACGGCAAAAGTATACATCAAAGTAAGTGGAAGCCCTTGTTCTATGAAAAACCTCATTAAATGAAGAACAAGTGATTGTGTGCAAATTTATGACCAAATGAGATAAGGAGCGGCATTCTTAGCATTCCAGCTTTACCCAAGCTGAAGGTCGGGTTATTTCGAAAGGAACAGCCAGGCAGAAATAGCTCGTGTCTCCATTAAAGGAGGAAAAATAACTCTTGAAGAATCAACTGACGGGCCTTGAAAAAATAAATTCTGTTGCAAACTGTTCACTTTGGACCCCTTTGCCTCTGTGGTTATATATTTTTGGACTGTGTGGGACTCTGCTTTCCGTGAATAATATACTGCCAGGACTCTGCTGGATCTCCCTGTTCGGGGGAGGAGAAGGAAGCCTTTGGAAGTAAAAGGAAGAAACGAACTGTGAACTGGGGGCTATGTGGCTTGAACTGAACTGAGATCTTGACAAATGACATTCTAATAATAGAGTCTTGCCGGGTGAAGGTTAAAACAAACTTGGAGAAGAGAAAAGAAGGGGGGGGGAAAAAGAAGCAACCGGTCTGAAGATATTAGCGACTACAAAGACACTTGAGAGATCTATGTTTTAGATTCCGTCTCCTACTTGAATGTACCTGCTATCTTATTGCTAATATGGTATAGTTGTAAGGTGAAATATTAGAAATATTGGATGTGTACTGGGGTAAAGGGGAGAGGGAATTTTAAGTGAAAATAGTGGAAAATGGAACCTCCCCCTGAGAAAAATACTGATCGGTGGCTAGACTGGAAAACTTCTTTTCAGATGTCACTGTTGCAAAAATTCATGCAGGTAAATTATTATATTGACCAGATGGAAGACGTGATTGGAGGCTCTAGGGGAGGGAAGGTAGCAGAGGTTAAATTACACCAAAAAGAGATCTCAGAACCGGCTGTATTGATGAAGATATCAGATAATATACAAGGGATGGAGGACCACCCAGTAAGAGATGTAGTGATTGAGGTTGAAAAGCAAACTTTGAATGATATTGTTTCCCCTTTTAAAATATGGAAGGAAAAAGAGTCGCAGAAACAAAACAAGCACAGGGAGGAAAGGGGAGGGGAGAGCAGGATTTATATTATTTTGGGTCTGCTGAGTGCATTCTCAAGAAAAAAGGAGGGTGAAAGAGGGGATATATTTCACAAATGGCCTTGGTGTTCTGATGCCGTGGGAATAACATAGATTTAAGCTGTATTACATGTACAAGCTGAAAGCTAAAGAGGTTAATACATAGACAAAATAGTCAAAAGAAGAAGAAGAAGGAAAAGAAGAAGAAAGATGAATCTTTATTGGAACATGAATAGATTAGATGTTTATATACTTGATATGTAAGATTGAATGATTATGCATTTGATGTTTTCTTATTCTCAAAACCCTTTTTCCATCCCCCCCACTGCCCTTTGCCTTTTGTATTCCTTCCCCATTACCCAATAGTTTTGAAAATAAAATTAAAAAATTAAAAAAAAAAGAATCAAAGGATTTGGTAACCTCTGACCCAGTACAGTCCAGCGCCCAAAGAGATCTGAGCTTGAAAAACCAAACTTTCCACTCTTTCCAACAATCCCTGCCATGCCAAAGCAGTATAGTTTCAATATAATAGCATAGAAGCACCTAATTCTTCATAAATCATACCATATATATGTAGTTGTTTATAAAAATGAAGTAATGCAAATTCATTGGTACCCTCTTTAAAATTCAATTACTATTATTATTTAGGAGGATAAAGACTTATAAAACAAATGACAACTTCTCTCTCTTCACTACTTGCTTTTCTTCCATCAGTTAGCCTTAGAACATCCATCCCTTTCTTTTTACACTAATTTTATAAAAGCTTCCACTGGACAATATATGCTTATTCCCATTTTTTAGCAAAATGTTCCACGTCTATTTTGTGGTATCTCTCTGTTAATTACCGATAGAAGTAAAACACATCACAAGTGGAACTTCAAAATGGACTCCTTTTTCTGTTTTGCATTGAGTCAGGTTCTGGTTGCTTAATCTTTCCATTGGAAACCAGCACAAAACTGAACGAGCTTTTTACACGTTTTTTAATTATCAGGAGCTCTAAATAACCCTCTTTCCACATTGCATGCATTTCTATGGTTTCTCCCGTGTGAGTCCTTTCATGTCTCCTAAGGTGACCACTGCGACTAAAGCTCTTTCCACATTCCATGCATTTATGTGGTTTCTCCCCAGTGTGAGTCCTTTGATGTGATGTAAGGTCACCACTGCGACTAAAGCTCTTTCCACATTACATGCATTTATGTGGTTTCTCCCCAGTGTGGGTCCTTTGATGTGACTTAAGGTTACCAGTGCGACTAAAGCTCTTTCCACATTACATGCATTTATGTGGTTTCTCCCGTGTGGGTCATTTGATGTGATGTAAGGTCACCACTGCAACTAAAGCTCTTTCCACATTCCATGCATCTATGTGGTTTCTCTCCAGTGTGGGTCCTTTGATGTGATGTAAGGTCACCACTACGACTAAAGCTCTTTCCACATTCCATGCACTTATGTGGTTTCTCACCAGTGTGGGTCCTTTGATGTGATGTAAGGTTACCACTGCAACTAAAGCTCTTTCCACATTCCATGCATTTATGTGGTTTCTCCCCAGTATGGGTCCTTTGATGTACCCTAAGCTGACCACTGCGAGTAAAGCTCTTTCCACATTCCATGCACTTATGTGGTTTCTCCCCAGTGTGGATCCACTGATGTGACTTAAGGTTACCACCATGGCTAAAGCTCTTTCCACATTCCATGCATTTATGTGGTTTCTCCCCAGTGTGGGTCCTTTGATGTGATGTAAGGCTACCACTGCAACTAAAGCTCTTTCCACATTCCATGCATTTATGTGGTTTCTCCCCAGTGTGAGTCCTTTGATGTGATGTAAGGTCACCACTGCAACTAAAGCTCTTTCCACATTCCATGCATTTATGTGGTTTCTCCCCAGTGTGGGTCCTTTGATGTGACTTAAGGTTACCACTGCGACTAAAGCTCTTTCCACATTCCATGCATTTATATGGTTTCTCCCCAGTGTGGGTCCTTTGATGTGACTTAAGGTTACCTCTCTGACTAAAGCTCTTTCCACATTCCATGCATTTATGTGGTTTCTCCCCAGTGTGGGTCCTTTGATGTACCTTAAGTTCACCACTGCAACTAAAGCTCTTTCCACATTCCATGCACTTATGTGGTTTCTCCCCAGTGTGGGTCCTTTGATGTACCCTAAGCTGATCACTGCGAGTAAAGTTCTTTCCACATTCCATGCATTTTTGAGGTTTCTCCCCAGTGTGGGTCCTTTGATGTACCCTAAGCTGACCACTGCAACGAAAGCTCTTTCCACATTCCATGCATTTATGTGGTTTCTCCCCAGTGTGAGTCCTTTGATGTGAATTAAAGTTACCTCCCTGACTAAAGCTCTTTCCACATTCCATGCATTTATGTGGTTTCTCCCCAGTGTGGGTCCTTTGATGTACCTTAAGTTCACCACTGCAACTAAAGCTCTTTCCACATTCCATGCATTTATGTGGTTTCTCCCCAGTGTGTGTCCTTTGATGTACCCTAAGCTGACCACTGCGAGTAAAGCTCTTTCCACATTCCATGCATTTATGTGGTTTCTCCCCAGTGTGAGTCCTTTGATGTACCCTAAGCTGACCACTGCAACTAAAGCTCTTTCCACATTCCATGCACTTATGTGGTTTCTCCCCAGTGTGAGTCCTTTGATGTACCCTAAGCTGACCACTGCGAGTAAAGCTCTTTCCACATTCCATGCATTTATGTGGTTTCTCCCCAGTGTGGGTCCTTTGATGTACCTTAAGGTCACCACTGTGACTAAAGCTCTTTCCACATTCCATGCATTTATGTGGTTTCTCCCCAGTGTGGGTCCTTTGATGTACCTTAAGGTCACCACTGTGACTAAAGCTCTTTCCACATTCCATGCACTTATGTGGTTTCTCCCCAGTGTGAGTCCTTTGATGTGATGTAAGGTTACCACTGCAACTAAAGCTCTTTCCACATTCCATGCATTTATGTGGTTTCTCCCCAGTGTGGGTCCTTTGATGTGAAAGCAGATTTCTTCTCCCGCTGAAATTCTTTTCATATTCCATGTTTTTGTATGATTTCTCCCCAGGGTGAGTTCTTTAATCTGAACTAGCGGCACTGGTCTGAAGCTGTCTCCACACTTCAGGCATTTAAGCCATTTCTCCTGTCGCTCATGGGTTTTTCTAAGCTTTTCTTCCTGGCTTCACACTTGACTCTTTTCAGGGACAGAAGAAGAGGCTCTGTATAATTCTGGCCATCATGTTTGTTACCTAATAGAGAAAAAAGAAGGTATATTTCTCCTGAAGGCTTTATTGGCAACATTTGAAAAAATAGCCGTATTATGAAAATAGCATGGACTCCCCTTGCCTGAATTGATACTTCCAAAGGGACAGTGATGGGAAAACATAGTTGATTAATATTAACCACTATTCAAAATACTATCAAACATGGGCCATCAAGTCAATTCTGACTGATGGCTACCCTTTTTTGGGGGTTTCTAGGTAGAGAATACTCAAAAATCGTTTCCCATTCCCTGCTTCTGGGACCCTACAGTTTCCCAAAGGCCACACAAGCTGACCTTACCCGTGGGAGACACAGCAAGGAACCTCTGGTTCTGCATCCAGATATTTAAACCACTGACCTATCCAGCCAGCTTACTCAGAAATACAAGGATGGGGTTTGATTAGAATTGAGGTTTTACTGGAAAAGTTCCATGGTTTACTTGCAAATTTCCTCCATTGTACAGTACTTAATGTAAAGATATTGAAAGTCCATAAATGTATTGAAAATGGTGAACACATGAAAGGAGAAAAGGAAAGAAGAATTGGAGAACCTGGATTAATAAAAAGCCACTGTTGGCTCATATTTAGCTTGCAATCTACAACAATTCCAACGTCCTTCTCATTCGTAGTTTTGCTGAGCCAAGTATCCCCCATCTTGTAACTGTGGAATTGATTTCTTTTTCCTAGGTGCAGGACTTTGCACTTAACTGTGGCCAGGTAGGATCTTGCCAAAAAGAGGGGGTACCCGGGTACCTTTTGAACAAAGAATTTGCAATTTCTGCGGCTTAGAACCAGATTCAATCACACACATCCTTTGTCACTGCCCTGAGTTTAAAGATATGCGTGCTTGTCTATTAGGTTCAATAATTTCAAATTTTTCTGGCCCTCCTCAGTTACTCACAGGTTTCCTCCTTAATGACTATTCACAAAAAATAACGGCCTTAGCAGCCGAGTTTCTTACAAAGGTTCTCTCCGCCCAGGGCTCTAAAAATTAACTAGACTACTCCAAAGTATCTCCTATTGTGTTTTTTGCTGTTGTCTTTTTTTAGCCATGTAACTACCATTATGTGTATCTCTATTTGCTATTAATTTCCCAGTATAATTTTTTTTTAAGTTTCCTATGCCAATAAAGGTTACCGAATTGATTGAAAAAGAGGGGGGAAACATAAGTTAAACCCTACCAAGGATGAAAGAAGGTATAATATTACAATATGAAATAAACTGATAAATAGAACTAACATGCAAGATGTTTGGAGAGAAGTGAAAGGGGAGGCAAATAAGTTTACTTTTTATTCATCAGCATATAAAAGTTATTTTAGGATAGATTATATATATTTGCATCTAGTGATTGTGATTTAAAGTTTGTAAGGCAGACGTAGGGTTAATAAAAGTAGCAGATCACACATTGTTGAATATGGATTTTAAGGGTACATGTGATTCTGATAAAACTAGGAGGTGGACGTTACATACAAGAATTTTATCACAAAATATTCATATAGATCAGGTCACTGAGAAATTCAGTAAATTTAAGTCTTCAACATACCGTATATGGTGGCGTACAAGACAGGTTTTGGGGGCCCCCAAAACATGCCTCCAAGTGGTGGTCCCGTCTTGTACGCCGGGTGCCAGGAAGGAGCTGCCGCCGCCGCCACCACCGCCGAGAGAGTGATGCGGGGCCGCGCTGGCTGGGGAGGAAGGCAGGCGGCGAGGCAGGCAGGTGGAGGGAGGGAAGTGGCACGCGCTTGTGTGTCCGCCCCCCGTTTTCCCTCTTCCTTCTCCTCCTGCTGCCGCCGGCCAGCCCAAGCCTCTTCCCGGCGCCGCATTTTGGGGGGGGTCGTCTAATACGGCCCGTCGCCTAGTACAGCGGCATATACGGTACTCACATAGGACAGCCGGAGGAACAAACTGCGTGTAGGTCAGCCAAAACCCTGAAGCTGAGTCACTGGGAAAGTTTGAGGCTGCTGTAGCCACGGGCAGGCGCCTGGGATTGTAGGGGCTGAAGTTGGTATAAAAACAGGTCAGGCAGAGCATTCGTTGCTGCCCCTTTGCTTAAGGGTGGTCAGGCTGAGAGTGGACTCGTGAGCAAACACTCATTATCGTTCTGTACACTCCAGTGGCCAAGAGGTGGAGCAGGACTCCCCCCATAACCACTACCGTTCACAGAGCGACATCCCACAAGGGGAAATCCTAGAAGCTGACAGTCCGACAATCCACCGCTTCTCTTCCAAACCCAAGGCAAAGGTCAGGGCTGTTTTTCAGCAAGTGTGGATGGCAGGGAGCAGAAGAGAGGGTGTCCTGTGTAGACCATCTTCACTGCTCCCAGTCCTGCTGTCAATATCCAGGCTGCCCTTTCCTATGGGAAGCCTGGCAACTTAAGGAACATCAAAGGTGGGGACAGAACTGAGGTTCCCTGTTAATCGATCATCATAAGAGTTTTAAGTAAAAGTTGATGGTTCAAATCAAAATCCCCCAGTCTGGCTTGTCTGTTCAGGGGGAAGAAGCAGGGAGGCTTGAAGGGGAACCACCCCCACACACACACACCCCAAATCAGGACGACCAAGGGTTGCCTCTTGTCAGGAGGACCTGCCCTTGGTGAGCATTGGGGTTGGGGTGAACAGGATTGAGTTTTTATTTTAAAAATACACCAAAATACGATACAAAGAAAACCGTACCCCCAAACACCAGCACTTTGCACATGTTGAAAGAAGAACTGTGGTGTCATGGATGGAGTCCCAGACTGGAAACCTGGAGACCTGGATTCAAATCCCTGCCGGGGCAGGGAAACTGAGAGGACAGAGTGTGCGGGGGGGGGGCAAGGCTACTTCAGCCACCTCTTGAAATCTCACTGACCTTGCAAACGTTGGAGGGATCTGGGATGTGGTTCTTTCTTTTTGGTCCCAAAAAAAGCAAAGGGAGTTCAGCTCAGTCTTGCCCCTTCCTGGGAGAAAAGAAAAACAGAAAAGATCATCTGGGAGGCTTTACGGATAAAGCAAATCAAAAACATTTCCTTCTGGGATGTGCTTTCCTCATGTTTCTATTGGAAATGAAGGGAGGAAGGGAGGGAGGGAGGGAGGGAGGGAGGGAGGGAGGAAGGAAGGAAGGAAGGAAGGAAGGAAGGAAGGAAGGAAGGAAGGAAGGAAGGAAGGAAGGAAGGAAGGAAGGAAGGAAGGAAGGAAGGAAGGAAGGAAGGAAGGGAGGAAGGGAGGGAGGGAGGGAGGAAGGGAGGAAGGGAGGAAGGAAGGAAGGAAGGAGCATCTCATGCCGGGCTCCGAGATAAAACCTCCACCAACCCAGGGAGGAAGGGGGGGCAACAGGCGGGAACCAGAGAGCAACAGGAACCATGCTCCCCATGGACACCTGCGATGAAAGCACCAGCATACAAGATGGTATTTCTCCCACTATTTATTTGAAATATTTTACCCCACCTTTCTCCTTAAAAAAGGTCACAATGCAGCTTATGTAAATCTTTAAAACACAAGATTTGAACGTTCTTGAAAACAGCAAGTCTACAAACCTTAAAAAGAATCAAACCAAAGCTACACTAAAAATGGTAAACAAAATCAACATCTAGAAAACACCAGAGCCCGTGTGATGTGGTGGATTTCTGTTCTCAGGGGACCCTTTGTTATTTCTTGTCATTTCAGGGATCCTAACGCAGAGCGTGTCTCCAAAGGCGCCCCTCGGCCTCCGCGCCCCCTCCATGGGCCAAGGGCCCCGTGTGTTGTGGGGTTGCCGACCCAAGGCGGGCAGAGTTCAGGTCTCAGGACTTTTCTTGCCGGCTCTCTTCCAACCCCCAACCTTGCTTAGGCTTCGCTCTTCCCTTTGAGCTCACTGCCAACCTCGCAGGGTTTTGGAAAGGCGGCCACTGAGGGTTGGGTGGTCTTGGTGTCTGTTGCCCCTGCAGTAGAAGAAAGCATTTTGTGGTCACTTGGTCTGGAACGGACCCTTCAGAGCCATTCACTCCACAAAAGACCTGCCCAGAGAGGGAGATGCCGCAGAAGGAGAGGCTGGGTTGCCTTTTCTGGTCCTTCCTTCCTCCTGCCCTCCACGTGGAAGGACCAGAGCCTCTTGCGGCCTCTTTCCAAAGTCCCTTTTTGCTCCACCCCATGGAGAGCCAGGAACTGGAGGCAGGAGGGCAAGAGATGGGAGGCAAGTTACTTTCTCCCGTTCCTCTCCCCTGACCCACCGGGGCTGCTGCTGGGAGGATTCAGTGGTGTGGGGGAGGGTCTCCTTGCAAGGAAACTCCCCCCACCATCCTCGTGGATGATGAAGCCCCCCTCCTAGGGCCTTGCAGGGGCGGAGAGGTCTCCCTACATGTGGGGGATCTCAGATCTGGACCCCAAAGATCCCCTCTTCCCCCCCTTTGAATCCCCCTCCCCCTCGAGGAGACCCAGAAGGAAAAGCGGCCTTGCAACCACAGGAGGGAACCTCGGCCATGCTCAGAGAAGCTGCCCTCCCTCACCCGGGAGTGGCCACCTCGCCCCCTGTGCAGATCTCACCCCTGATCTGCCCCTCCGTCACCCCACCTCCATCCGGGTCCTGATCCGGGAGGCGCCACCACCAACCCCCCCCCCGCACGAGAGGAGGAGGCAGGCAGGCAGGTAGGCAGGCGCTGCTGCAGGTCCTGCTTCTGGCTCCCCTTCGAAGGGGCCTCCCGGGGAGGAGCTCTTCTCCCTCCCCTTCGTAGCTCTAGGTTCCCTCCCCGTCCCCCCCTCCCTGCACGAACAGTGGGGGGGGGAGAATGGCAGAAAGGACCGGCGGGGGGTGGTTGGAGGGCAGGAAGGCTCCAAATGGGGGGGAAGGGGCTCCCCAAGGTCTCCCCACAAAGAGGTAGAAAAAAGGAGACCCGAGGGATGGGCAGAGCCGAGGAGAGGAAGGGGGGGTTCCCATCAGCTTCTTCCATCATCTCCCTCCACAACAGCCGGACTCTTCCATGGGTTTCTTCTTCCAAGCTGCAGGACTTGGCACTTGACCGTGGCCAGGCAGGATCTGGCCCAAAAAGAGGCGGGGGATATTATTAAATGTAGCGGTGAGGGTTTATGGGTTAGGGTTTTTCTTAGGAAAATAGTTAAAGTTTGAGGATTTGTTACTACTGGGTGTTGCTTTGCTGGGGTATGTCGTCAGAGTATGGGACCAAATGGAGATGTGATGCTAAAATGGAATGGCTTAAAGTCTTGATAAATAAAGATAAATGTTAATAAAGAGGAACATAAGTTAAACCCTACCAAGGATGAAAGAAGGTATAATATTACTATATGGGATAAACTGATAAATAGAACTGACATGCAAGATGTTTGGAGAGAAGTGGAAGGAGAGGTAAAGAAGTTTATTCTTTATTCATCAGCATATAAAAGTTATTTTTGGATAGATTATATATAGTTGCATCTCGTGATTGTGATTTAGAGTTTGTAACACAGACGTTGGGTTAATAAAAGTAGCAGCTCACACATTGGTAAATACGGAATTTAAGGGTACATGTGATTTTTGTCCCAAACCTAATCACTATATTAGATATTTGTGCCTCTTTGCCACTAGGTCAGTCTTCCCACAAAAGGTGTTCGTCGTTTAGTCATTTAGTCGTGTCCGACTCTTCGTGACCCCATGGACCAGAGCACGCCAGGCCCTCCTTTCCTCCACTGCCTCCCGGAGTTGTGTCAGATTCATGTTGGTTGCTTCAGTGACACTGTCCAAACATCTCATCCTCTGTCGTCCCCTTCTCCTCTTGCCTTCACACTTTCCCAACATCAAGGTCTTTTCCAGGGAGTCCTCTCTTCTCATGAGATGGCCAAAGTATTGGAGCCTCAGCTTCAGCATCTGTCCTTCCAGTGAGCACTCAGGGTTGATTTCCTTTAGAATGGATAGGTTTGTTCTCCTTGCAGTCCAGGGGATTCTCAAGAGCCTCCTCCAGCACCACAATTCAAAGGCATCAATTCTTCGGCGGTCAGCTTTCTTTATGGACCAGCTCTCACTTCCATACATCACTACAGGAAAAACCATAGCTTTGACTATTTGGACTTTTGTTGGCAAGGTGATGTCTCTGCTTTTTAAGATGTTGTCAAGGTGTGTCATCGCTTTCCTCCCAAGAAGCAGGTGTCTTTTAATTTCATGGCTGCTGTCTCCATCTGTAGTGATCATGGAGCCCAAGAAAGTAAAATCTGTCACTGCCTCCATATCTTCCCCTTCTATTTGCCAGGAGGTGATGGGACTAGTGGCCATGATCTTAGTTTTTTTTGATGTTGAGTTTCAGACCGTTTTTTGCACTCTCCTCTTTCACCCTCATTACAAAGTTCTTTAGTTCCTCCTCACTTTCTGCCATCAGAGTGGTATCATCTGCATATCGGAGGTTGTTGATATTTCTTCCAGCAATCTTAATTCCGGCTTGGGATTCCTCCAGTCCAGCCTTCCGCATGATGTATTCTGCATATAAATTAAATAAGCCGGGGGACAATATACAGCCTTGTCGTACTCCTTTCCCAATTTTGAACCAATCCGTTGTTCCATATCCAGTTCTAACTGTTGCTTCCTGTCCCACATATAGGTTTGTCAGGAGATGGATAAGGTGGTCAGGCACTCCCATTTCTTTAAGGACTTGCCATAGTTTGCTGTGGTCCACACAGTCAAAGGCTTTTGCATAGTCAATGAAGCAGAAGTAGATATCTTTCTGGAACTCTCTGGCTTTCTCCATAATCCAGCGCAAGTTAGCAATTCAGTCTCTAGTCCCTCTGCCTCTTCGGAATCCAGCTTGTACTTCTGGGAGTTCTCGGTCCACATACTGCTGAAGCCTACCTTGCAGGATTTTGAGCATAACCTTGCTGGTGTGTGAAATGAGTGCAATTGTACGGTAGTTGGAGCATTCTTTGGCACTGCCTTTCTTTGGGATTCGGATGTAGACTGATCTTTTCCAATCCTCTGGCCACTGTTGAGTTTTCCAAACTTGCTGGCATATTGAATGTAGCACGTTAACAGCATCATCTTTCAAGATTTTAAATAGTTCAACTGGAATGCCATCACCTCCACTGGCCTTGTTGTTAGCCAGGCTTTCTAAGGCCCACTTGACTTCGCTCTCCAGGATGTCTGGCTCTAGGTCAGCAACTACATTGTCTGGGTTGTCCGGGATATCCACATCTTTCTGATATAATTCCTCTGTGTATTCCTGCCACCTCTTCTTGATGTCTTCTGCTTCTGTTAGGTCCCTCCCATTTTTGTCCTTTATCATGTTCATCTTTGCACAAAATGTTCCTTTAATATCTCCAATTTTCTTGAACAGATCTCTGGTTTTTCCTTTTCTGTTATTTTCCTCTATTTCTTTGCATTGTTCATTTAAGAAGGCTCTCTTGTCTCTCCTTGCTATTCTTTGGAAGTCTGCATTCAATTTTCTGTAACTTTCCCTATCTCCCCTGCATTTTGTTTCCCTTCTCCTCTCTGCTATTTGTAAGGCCTCATTGGACAGCCACTTTGCTTTCTTGCATTTCCTTTTCTTTGGGATGGTTTTTGTTGCTGCCTCCTGTACAATGTTACGAGCCTCTATCCAAAGTTCTTCAGGCACTCTGTCCACCAAATTGAGTTCCTTAAATCTGTTCTTTACTTCCACTGTGTATTCATATGGTATTTGATTTAGATTATACCTGAGTAGTCCAGTGGTTTTTCCTACTCTCTTCAGTTTAAGCTTGAATTTTGCTATGAGAAGCTGATGATCAGAGCCGCAGTCAGCTCCAGGTCTTGTTTTTGCTGACTGTATAGAGCTTCTCCATCTTTGGCTGCAGAGAATATAATCAATCTGATTTCGATATTGCCCATCTGGTGATTTCCATGTGTACAGTCGCCTCTTGTGTTGTTGGAAAAGAGTGTTTGTGATGACCTGCTTGTTCTCTTGACAGAACTCTATTAGCCTTTGCCCTGCTTCGTTTTGAACTCCAAGGCCAAACTTCCCTGTTGTTCCTTTTATCTCTTGACTCCCTACTTTGGCATTCCAGTCCCTTAGAATGAGAAAAACATCTTTCTTTGGTGTCAGTTCTAGAAGGTGTTGTAAATCTTCATAAAATTGTTCAATTTCAGTCTCCTCAGCAATGGAGGTTGGTGCATAAACTTGGATTATTGTGATGTTGAATGGTCTGCCTTGGATTCGTATTGACATCATTCTATCATTTTTGAGATTGTATCCCATTACAGCTTTACCCACTCTTTTGTTGACTATGAGGGCTACTCCATTCTTTCTATGTGATTCTTGCCCACAATAGTAGACATGATAATCATCTGAGTTGAATTCACCCATTCCTGTCCATTTTAGTTCACTGATGCCCAGGATGTCAATGTTTATTCTTGCCATCTCCTGTTTGACCACCTCCAGCTTCCTGGGGTTCATAGATCTTACATTCCAGGTTCCTATGCAGTATTTTTCTTTGCAGCATCGGACTTTCCTTTCACTTCCAGGCGCGTCCACAGCTGAGCGTCCTTTCGGCTTTGGCCCAACCACTTGATTACCTCTGGAGCTACTACACAAAAGGTGTTACCTGCTGTTTACCCATAGAAGTAAGGGAGAGATAGTTTTGGTCCTCCAAATGTTGTGAGACAGCGGCTTACAGCGACAGAAAAAAAAGAAAACTAAGTAACCCCTCAAATTAAATTAAACCCTTCCCCCTTTGGAGTCAGAGACTCCAGCCTCGTTAACCCCTCTATTCTCCCTAGATTGGTTTCCAGTATGTACTGAGTAAATATGCATGCATCATAAACTTTGCCCTACACTCCTGTCTTCTTCTGGGCCCAAGAATATATTAGTCCCCAGCTTTGCTTTACATAGTCTCTTGGCTGTTCCCGTAGTGCTTCTGATAGAGTGTCCAGCTCTGCCATGTCCCATAACTTCTTTAACAGCTCTTCTATTGTCGGAACCTCTTCGGTTTTCCATTTTTTGGGCCCAGAGTAATCTAGCTGCTGTGAGTATATACATGAGACAATACTTCAATTTATTCAAGCCGCTCAGAGTGGTAAACCACTCAGAGTGGTCAATCTGACCAGATGAGCGGGATATAAATCAAATAAATAAATAAATAAATATTATCATTTATTCCTGCCATGACATTCAGTAATGCCATTTCAGGTTTTATATCTAATTTTTGCTGAGTAATTTCTTTTGCTAAATCCCATACCTGTGTCCAATAAATTTTGACCTTTTCACATGTCCACCCCATATGATAGTAAGTTCCTGCATTGTTTTTACACTTCCAACATATATTGCTGTTACCCTCTGACATTTTTGCTAGTCTTACAGGTGTGTAATGCCATCTGTAGAACATTTTGAGTATATTTTCTCTTAAATTTACTGGTTTAAACATGGCTTTCTTTCCACATCTTAGTCCAATCATCAAGATCCAAGTTGTAGCCAAAAAAAATTGCCCATTTTACCCTTGTCTCTTCCACCCTCTCATCCTCTCAGTCATATTCTAATATGTGTACATTTTCTTAATTATTCTTTCATACGTATATATCCACAGTCCGTCCACCTGGACATTGCCCTTGAAAAAAAAAAAAACCACAGTCCTATCTTTTTTGTATCTTGAGTCTAATTTTACCATTGACCACCAATCGACATGTATACCCATTTTTTTCAAGCTTTTTTGTCCTTTATCTTCTGCTCTTTGTTTAACAGATTTTCATATGTGGTTAGCATTCCTTTCTGGTTCAGGGTTTTAATGTAAATGCTTCTATAGGTGCCGCCCACAATGGGATTTTCTCATAGGTTTGTGCTTGAAATTTCTGCCATACCATCCCTAGGACCTTCCTAATGATATGTTCTCCAAACTGAGAGTGTTCATTATGTGTCCCATACCGCACATATGCATGCCATCCCATCTTTAAATCATGTCCCTCTAATTTCCTAAGTCTTTTTATTTATTTATTTATTTATTTATTTATTTATTTATTTATTTATTTATTTATTTACTTACTTACTTACTTACTTACTTACTTACTTACTTACTTACTTACTTACTTACTTACTTACTTACTTACTTACTTACTTATTTTATATGCCACCACACTACCCAAAGGTCTCTAGGCGGCTTACAACATTTAAAATACAATAAAATTTGTAATAATTAAAATACAATTAAAATATATATATATATATATATATATATATAAATTGCCATCGGACCCACAGCTAATATTATTTCAATTAAAAGCCTTCTGGAACAGGAAGGTTTTGACCTGGCGCTGAAATGTCATCAGCGTTGGCACCAGACGAATCTCAGTTGGGAGGGCATTCCATAGTCTGGGGGCAGCTGCCGAAAAGGCCCTTTGTCTACAAGCCATCCCTCTTACCTCCTTAAGGGGCGGCTCTTTCAAAAGGGCCCCCTGGCTAGATCTAACTGCCAGGTAGGTTCATATGGAAGAAGTTTTCGGTCCTTTAGGTATCCAGGGCCCAAGCCCTAATAGGCCTTATAATATAGTAGCCAATTCAGCAAACCCATTCCCTCCCTTTCTTTCAGGTCTTGTAGCAGTTTAAGTTTTATTCTTGGCTTCTCATGTTTCCAAAGTAAATTTGCTGTTAGTCTATCCAAGTCCTTGATATACTTAAAATTCAGTAGTATTGGGAGATTTGAAAATAAAAAAACGAGTTTGGGTAAAATCATCATTTTTATTGTTGATATTCTTCCCATAAGTGAAACTTGTAGTTTGCTCCATTCCTCCAGATTTTTCTGAATTTCTTTCTGTATTGCTAAATAGTTCTCTTTCATTAAATTGGTTTTTTGGCGATGACCACCCCTAGATATTTAATTTTTTTTCACCACCTCAAAACTGGAGTTCCATGCTAATTTTTCAACATATTCTTGCTTTATGTTTTTTGTCATGAATTTTGTTTTTTTGATAGTTTACTTTAAATCTGGCCACCTGCCCAAATTCTTCTATAACTTTCAACAATCCTTCAGGATTTTCCAAAGGATTTTCTAATATTATCACTAAATCGTCTGCATACGCTTGTAGCATAAATTCTTCTCCCCTAATTTTAAGTCCTTTAATAGCTTTCTTATTCCTGATCTGTCTGTTAAGTATTTCCAATACTAAAATAAATAATAGGGGGGATAGTGGACAGCCCTGTCTTGTTTCTTGTTCGATCTGTATATTCCCAGTTAGGTTACCATTCACTTTTATCATGGCTACTTGCTTAGTGTATATTGCCTTGATTGTTTGTAGATATGTTCCTTGAAGGCCCATTCTCTCCAGTAATGATAGCATGAAATCCCAGTTGACATTATCGATGGCTTTTTCCGCATCCAGGAAGATTAGCATCATCTGCTTTCCAGGGTGCATTTCATAATACAGTGGTGCCTCGCATGAGTGCACCGTTTAACGACAAATCCGCATAGCGATATATTTTTTGAAATCGCTAATGCGATTGCATTGCAATGTTTTAATGGGCAAAACATTGCATTGTGTTGATCGGTAAGCGTTTCGCTTACCGATTTTCGCATCGCGATGTTTTTTTAAACAGTTGATCGCCGGTTCCAAAATGGCCACTGGGTGCCCAAAATGGCCACCGCAACCATTTTCGTGCCCTGCCCTCGCTTACTGAGGGTGTGAAAATGGTGGCGCTATGGAGTATCTTCGCTGAACGGTGAGTTTGGGCCCCATAAAAGGTAAAGGTAAAGGTTCCCCTTGACAATTTTTGTCCAGTCGTGTCCGACTCTAGGGGGCGGCGCTCATCCTGCTCTTCAAGCCATAGAGCCAGCGTTTTGTCCAAAGACAATATTTCCGTGGTCACATGGCCAGTAAATCACTGGTCTTAAATTAATTAATCAATCACTGTTTCTCAGACACTAGCTCACACAAACTTCTCCCTCACTGACAGGCCCTTTCTCACTCTCTATCAATCTTTCTAATCACTCATCTTCCAAATTCAAAAATCTCCCTCTCTCACACACATCACACACCTTATATAATCCAGCTCCTCCCCCTAAAAACCCTTTCATTCCAAAGCTTGGGGAAATTCCTGGAAAACCCCAAGTGGGGAGGAGGCCTTTTTGGTAGGGGGAGGAGTAGGAGGAGGAGTCTGCAATGGGTTGGTGGGTGTAGGGGGTGAGGGGATAGGAAGGGCTCCAGAGGAATGGGGCTTGGAGGGTGGAGAAGATGGGTCGGCAGGGAGTTCAGACCCAGTCCCCTTTGGCTGCCCTCCAACTAGGCAGACTCTGCCCCCTTTCCCCTCCCCCTCTCAACCCCCCACCCTTCCCCCTTCCCTGACCAGCCCTGGAGGGGTAGACAGGAGGGGGGGAGCTCAGCTGCAACACCCCACAACCTGCATCCCTGGAACTGACATCAGCTGATGCTCTACAAACCGACTGGGACACACCTCATTGGAGGTGGAGACTGCAGGCTCAGAAGCCACAGGGACTCCTAATGGCGGAGCATTCTGAGCCCAGAGGCTAAATACTCAAAGCTAAGTTTTCATAATTTTGGGGTTAGAAAAGAGTCTGTGTGGGTCTTCTAAAGAAAGGTGTCTTATAAATGGAAAAATATTGTATTTTTTGAGAACAGGTTTATCAATCTTCTTAACCTCTTCTCCAATGTTTTCTTTGAAAAATGTTTTTTTCCAAAATTCCCTCCCTTCCATGCATTTCTAAACATTTTCATATTAAATCCTTATTGTTTGTTATAATACCTGAAATACATACATACATACATATAAACTTTATTGTTTCTGGCCATAGACCTTTACAATATTGTTTCTACTGTAGCATATAAAATCCAAATAAAGCAGGTAATCACCTTAAAACCATTAAAACCATTAATTACCTTAAAACCATTAAAACCAATAAAACCAATAAAACCCAGTCTAAAAATATTGTCATAATGTAAAACGTCAATCCACTAGATACAGCATTTATGTGGCATTATGATCCCTGAGAAATCGAAGCCTCAGCTTCTTAGCTGCTAGTGCAAATTGTGCTACAGCATATGTAATGTACAACTGTGCATCGGCAAGCAAACCTACTACTGTTTCAGTGGTATTACAGTTAAAATACATCTGAATGATGGGTGACAGAAATCTTTCTCTAGGATTTTTATAGAGAGGACAGAACAGTAGGTAATGAGTTAGATCCTCAATTTGGTTGCAGCCGAAGACACATTTCTGTTCCTCGCATTCTTTTAAGACCAATTTTATTCAAGGATAGCAGAACCAGGTCATCAGCGTAAAGCAGTATTGAAATCTTCCTACAGCCAATGGCTGGAGGGAAGAATGTGGGGGAAGCCATATGAGGGATAAGGCTGTTTATATAAAAGTTGAAAAGAAAAGGTGCTAAAATACAACCTTGTTTCACCCCTCGTGTAATGCTGACCTGTTGTGACAGAGTTCCCTGTAAGCCTATACGCACTTGCATCGTATTTTCTTTATGTAGTAGCTGTATGAGCCACAGGAGTCTCTTATCAATGTTTGTTTTTTCCAGTTTATACCAAAGGTGTTCTCTATCTATCAGGTCAAAGGCTGATGAAAAATCCACAAAGGCAGTGTAAAGATATTTGTTTGGAGGTTTGGTGTATTTACTAATTACATGGTGTAGAACAAAGGCTTGGTCTATTGTGCTTCTGCCTTTTCTGAAGCCTGCCTGTTCTTCGAAGATGATAGAGTGTTTGTTGTCCCAATCTAGGAGCCTATTCAAGAGGTATCTGGCGTAAAGCTTAGAGGCCACATTGAGGAGACTGATGGGTCTAAAGTTACAAGGGTCTAAAGGATCTCCTTTCTTAAAAATTGGCACAACAATGCTAGTTTGCCAAACTGCAGGAAGGTTGCCTGTACTATTGATGTAGGTGAATAGACTGGCTAGAATGGGAGACCACCACTGAATGTCAATAGCAAAGACCTCAGCGGGGATCATATCTTCACCAGGCGCCTTGCCATTCCGGAGAGTTTGAATCAGGTCCCCAACTTCTTTGGGGGAAACAGGTGGCCATTCAGGGGAATTAGAGAGGGTCTCATGAGTAATATTTCTATGAATACTACCCCCAAAAATGCGACTGAAGTGGGAGACCCATACCTCTGGCGTGATGGAGTTGGCAATCTCAAAGGCTTTCTGTGAGAAGCCTCTTTCTATCTGCTTCCAGAATTTGGGGTCATTACCCTCAATGAGGGCCTGGCCCAAAGATTTCCAATTCTCTAAATAGAAAGCCTTCTTTTTTCCTCTAAGCAGAGATTTATATTCTTTCCGTAGATGTAGCAGGGAAGCTGTAGCTTCGTCAGTGCCAATATGTCTCGCCTGTCTTGTTGCTCTACTCAGCTCTTTTTTCTTGGTCTTACATTCCCTGTCGATCCAGGACCATTGAGCTTCAGACATTCTTTCTGGGTGTGTAACGGTTAGGTGTGGTTTAAGTGCGAGAATTATGTCCTGGTAGACCTTGCAAATATTCTGGGTCCCCAGAAGAGCATGTTGTCGTAGCTCTTGGAGTTTACTGGTGCTCAGCATCTTCCTTATACTGTCATCAGTTTTAATAGACCATTTAAGCCTTTTCTCACCTAGAACGTGGCCTGGCATTTTATGGTCTGTTAATACCCCTGACTGGTTTTGTTGGAATCTTAAGGGCACTCTGAGAGGCAGGTGGTCACTTTCTGACCTGTCATCGATTGCTAGAGAGTATACATAAGGGAGGACAGCAGAAGATCCTATAACATAGTCTACCACACTAGCACCCTTATCTGTTAGAAAAGTGTAGTAGCCATTTGAGGTGTCCAGGTAAGAGCCATTTAGGCATACAAGATGGAGTTTGTAGATCAACTGAAAGAGGAATTTGCCATAGTTGTTGATTACCTTGTCTTGGGAGGTTCGGGCGGTGCTTTTATCCATATCAAGCTCCAAGCCAAGGGCTTTTTCCATTATATATAAACACTGTTTCCCATTCTAGCATTAAACTCACCACAAATTAGAAGAAGATAGTTGGGATATTCAGAAAGTAATGTATCAAGAATGTCCTCCAATTTAGCCCAAACCTCTGAGGCAGTACCAATTATTCTCGGTGGGAGATAGACGTTGACACAGATCAAAGGACATGGTTTGCAGCCATGTATTGTTAGAACTTGCCAGTGGCTAGAGTTCAGTTCAGCTATCTCTGTTGCTATCAAGCCAGTAGTGGAGGAAATTGAAATAGCCAAGCCCCCACTTCCTCGTCCTGAAGCTGAATTTTTTTGAGCTGGGAATTCCCATGTCCTATATCCCTGTAAATTTAAAGAGTCTTTCTCCAGAAGCCAAGTCTCTTGCAGGCAAAGTATGTCAAATGTCTGGAGGTACTGTATGAAATCTGAGTCAGCCAATTTATTCTTCCATCCTGCAATATTCCAAGATAGCAGATTCAGAGGCTGGCATTGTATCTTATCTGGTGTTAGTCAATCTTGGGAGAGGGCAGCTAGAGGGGCATATCTGTTGTCCAGGTGCCAATCAGACCTACTGGAAGTTCTGAGGTGACTGGGTAGGTGGCTCTTCCCCTTGGAGGCTTGATACATTCTGTGACTACTGGGAGACTTATTGACACCAATCCTTGGAGACTCTCTTTTTTGTATTCTCTGGCTGTTACGTATATTTGTGAAACCACGGGGTTGATTGATCAAGATATTATTGGGGGCAGATACAAAAGGTGGACATGCGTCTTTCCCTCTGTAGTTTAAGTTAGGCTCAGGGGGTGTAGCACCAGCATGGGTGGGGGCATTTCTCCTGTGCCTGGAGTACTCATAATTAAAAGAGGGCTCAGCAGTTCTTTCTGATTTTCCATGAGGTGTTGGAATCCTTTTAGAATTTACATTGAGTCCAGATTCATCAACCATTACCCTCCCATCAAAAGTACCCCTGTGATTCTCATCATACTGCTGTCTGTTTGTTTTGAATGGTCTTTGCAAGTTTTGTTTTGCAGTTAACTTAAAATTTGGCTTACGGTGTATTATATGCGTTCCCCATTTGAAAGATATCGGTATGTCTTCAAACTTATATAATAAGCTCCAAAAATGATAAGCATGTCCATGTTCTTTAAATGACAGATGCACTCTCCCCATCCACATCTTAGGCTTTCTAGGATATATACAGGAGCAACGCATATACATTAAGGGACCCCAGTCTTTACCCAGAATGTCCAAGATATCCCGTGTTACATCGGTGTTAGTTTTCCACGTATTATTGGACCTTTTTAGAGGCCAGTTGTATATAGTAATGTGACTCACAGTGTTAGTCGGTGAGACTGTAGTCTGTGGCTTCTCTGTTCCGGAGTTTACTTTCGTAAGAAGTCGTAGGTAGGTATTGTCCGGCTGTGTGTTGTCCCTATCTGTAGGGGCTATAAATGAGGACTGTGGGCCATTTACGTCTGGGGTGGCATCTTGCCATTCATCAATTACTATGAAGTCTGCATTTGAAAGGGTTAAGTTCAGGTCCTCAGTAGCTTTGCTTGCATTGCAATTCTCAGCCTGAGTCTCTGGAACCTTTTCAGAGTTTGCGGCCAACTCTGTGTCCACCAACCTCTGAATAAGATGCTCTTCTTTTTGAGTTAGGCAGGGATTATTCTTGTTTATTTCTAGTATATGAGTCCCACTTCCTGAGTGATGGAAGTCTGAATCTGGATCAGGGAATGTCCGGGGGGGTGCTGCTGTCAAAATCCCCGTTTCTATCAGGGTGGCTATGAGTTGGAGAGTTGCTTTCAGGTCAAATATTTCTTGATGCAGTGCATGAAGTTTATCGAAGATGCTCTGAGTTGATTTTGCAGAAAAGAAGCACTGGTCCCGCAACTGATTGTAGATAATTTTGATGTCCTCATTCTCAAGCCCACAAGATTTGTCAATCTGTTCTTCTATAGATACATTCCTTGGCTCAGTGTCTGATAAATTTGGATTTTTCTCAGGCAGGTCTGTTGATAAAATTGATGACCTTTCCTGCAATCCTGGGTCCACTGACCAATTACCAATCAAGTAGCCAAAAGGGTCTTCAGCCACCTCATTTCTTTGGGAACCTCTGATGGTCATGTTCAAATTTTGATTGTTTGAGATAGATGGGGTACTTGAGACATATTCCCTTGAAAACCTTTGCCCAGTGGAACTGGAAAAGTCCTGTTGATTAATGGAGGTTAAAGGCACACGGAAGTCTAGTACAGCTCTTTGACTTTTGCTTCTTGGGAGCATTGTTACTTCCAGCACGAGCCTTCTGGGCTCTAGTAACAACCACTGATAGTGATTTTATGTGCTGTTGAATCTCAGCTGCAGCCAGAAAAGTTAGAGCCGTCTGCAAAACCTAGCACAAGTCCTAGTGTGGTTTCTTTATTTCTTTATTACCTTGCCTTCTGTGGTGTCTCCTTATCAGATAGCTCAGGCAACTCCCAATTTTTGACATCAAAGTTTCTTTAAACAACTCACAGTATTGCAGCGTAGTTCCTGCCCGGCCTTGAATTTTCCTTGAAAGAGTCTCAGTCCTTTCCAAACATGGTGTTGCTGATAAACTCCCCCGGGAGACTCAACGCTTCTTGCTCTCTTTGGCTCCAGGCACCACCGGTAAGCAAAGTTCTTTAATAAAACTACTTGAGCAGTTGAATACTTTGTAGGTATTAAAAATAAGGATTAAAGATTAAAAAGGGAGCAGAGCTCGATACCAACGCTGTTCCTCCCAATACCTGAAATATATCTCAATTGATTTGCTGTATAATAACATTTAATACTGGTTATCTGACAACCTTCTTTTTGTAATATCTACCAACATTTCTTATTAATCCTAGCTTTCTTATTATTATTGCAATATGTATGAATCATCACTTGCCATTATTTTAACTACTTACCCAAAATCTTTATTGGTAAGATCCGGAATAGGAAATACAATTTAGGGATCTATTTGATTTTAAATAATCCACTTCTGCCAAACCAAAAAAATGTTTCATGTTTTATATTCCTTTATCTTTTGACTTATCTCGTTCCTCAACTATCCGAATACATTTTCAATACATCTTGTAAATTCCAAGTCATCTTTACCCCGGTGTGCTTTGGAAGAAAGTAAATGAAAAAGCAAAGAGCGAGGAGGTCTGTTCCGTGCACATGGAGGTTGGTTGTCCAGTGGGTGAGCTTTCCTTCATTGGGGCCAACTGAAATTCCAGCCTGGTGTGTAAGCTTTGGAGTCCTCCAGAACTCTTCATCATCCTAAGTAGTGCTTATGTCAGAGTGGTGCAATTTTTAAGCAATGCCTGTTGCCGAGGCTCCTTTCCAGTCAAAGCAGTCAAGAAAATCAGGCAAGGATATCGATATGGTAAAAGGCGACCTCCTAGCCAGTTTCAAGAATATTGTTTTGGAATATCGTCAGTGGCAAAAGAACAAAATGGTGGGTGATCTCAGTTTGTTGGTGTTTCAACTGAGGCTCTGGAGGTAACTTGGATGCCATTTCCCAGGTTGAAGTCAGTGCCACTTACATATTAATCTATTTAACATTATAATTCATCTTGTCCCAAAGCCTAATCACTTTGATTATGATAAACAGCAAAAACACATTTCAACTCCCATAAATCCTAACCAGCAGAACTAATGGTAAAGGCTTCTGGGAGTTTTAGTCCAGGAACATCTGGGGATACAAGGTTGGGAACCCCTGGCATAGAAGAAAACATTCATCTTTATCAAGTAGCCTCTTGATTTGCATGGGTTAAGTAGTCGCAGCCAAGGGATTGCTTTCTTCCATTGCCAAGATGGCAAGGGTCGAGTGGAGTGGTGGTAGAACAGACAGATTCAAGCACCCTGTCCACATCCTCAGGTCTCAACAATTGAAACTCATCCATTAATACCTGACCTAAGCACGGCACACTGGACACATCTTCTGATTCTGCAGTAACAGTGGAGTCCAACCCACTGCGAATCTGAGCGATTTCCCCCTCAAAATGGATAGCAAATCATCACAGCAAGCTGATGAGCAGTCTGGGACCTCACTGGATTTCCCGGTTGAAGAAGATCCCGGACCACCCGAAACAGCTCTGCTGGACGACATTCTGAGGAAGCGATACGGCTGGAAAAATACTGTTTCGCCAGCTGTATTGCCACAAAATAGGCCCGATAATGGGCTCTAAGTCGTGTTCGATCGGACTCCCAGCGGGACTTCCTCCACCTGCGCTCCAGCCGTCTCCCCTCTCGCTTCATTGCCCGCAGTTCAGAAGTATACCACGGAGCTGTCTGGGCTCGGCTAGCAGGGAGAGGGTGCTTAGGCACAATCGTGTCAACCGCCCGGGTCATCTCCTTATTCCACAGGGTGACCTGAGCTTCGACAGGAGCGCCAACCATATCAAACAGATAATCCCCCAGAGCATTCAGGAAACCATCTGGATCCATTAGTCTCGGAGGGCGGATCATCTTAATCGATCCCCCACCCTTGCAGAGGGGAGAAGAAGCTAAAAGACTAAACTTGATCAGGAAGTAGTCTGACCATGACAATGGGGTCACAACCAGCCCCTCCACATCCAGACCACCATCTTCCAGTCCCATTGAGAAAACAAGGTCCAAGGTATGGCCCTTCTCATGTGTCGGGCCGATGACACATTGAGACAGCCCCATGGTTGTCATGGCGGCCATGAAGTCCTGAGTCGCCCCAGTCAAGGCAGCCTCGGCATGGATGTTGAGGTCCCCCAGCACCAACAGCCTGGAAGTCCTCAACACCAGGTCCGAGACTACCTCCGTCAGCTCATAGGCAGGGAGACTGTTGGTATGCAGCAGGGTGGGCGGTACACCAACAGAATCCCTAACCTGTCTCGCGAGCCCAACACACAATACAGGCCCTCAAGACCTCCTCTCAAAGGGATAGGAAGCCTGGTCAAGGAGATAGAACTCCTATACACTATGTGAGGAAATGGATTTTGTAGTACCACATTTTTCAGAGTTTGCCTGGGAAGGAGCTTCGTTTGATCTGCCCAAAGCCCTCTTCAAGGTTTCCGTCTCAGAGAGGTAAACACATGTGTCAGGAAGGCGTCTCCTTTGGGGAGCCATTCCACGAGGGGAAGGAGCCAAACTGTACTTCCTAGCATCCCCTAACTGTCTAACCTAGACTAGGTGAGATCTAGAAGGGTGTGATTGGGAACTATGGGCTATCTTCTGTCCCGAGATTTCCAACTACTTACTTAAAATTCCTTAACTGGGTACTTTGTCCCTTGCACACCAGCCTTTCCAACCCAAATAACCAAAAACAGCAAACAAAGCCCTCGTGGCTAAGGCACTCTCACCTTTGCTCCCAAGAAGCATACTTGGGTAAAAGATAAAATATTTATTCAAAAGTAGTAAAAAGTCAGAAAACAAAAGAAATACCTGTCAGTTACAGGACAGAGTTGTCATCCTCACAATATAATAATAATAATAATAATAATAATAATAATAATTTATTGTCATTGTAAGTATATACACATACAACGAAATTCACAGACACCCAGAGACCAGACACATGCACACACATAAAATTCCCAAACACCCACTAAAAGTTCCCCACTAAAAATACAAACATCTACACCGCAGGCCAAGTTACACAGTCCAACTAATTATTCACTACTGGTGGTCTTTAAGCTCATTATTAATTGCAATTATAGCTCTGGGATAAAAACTATTGAGAAAACGTGTGGTCCGAGTCTTAATTGTTCTATATCTTCTGCCAGATGGTAACAGTTCAAAAAAGTTATAAGCAGGATGGGAAGAGTCTCTCAGGATGCTATGTGATTTCCTTAGACAGCGGGATGTGAAGATGTCATCCAGGGTTGGTAGCTGGAGCCCGATGATATTCTGGGCAATTTTAATGGTTCTCTGTAGAGCTTTTTTGTCCGCTACAGAGCTACTCCCAAACCATGCCAGAATGCCATAGGTTAGGACACTCTCAATGGTGCTACGATAGTATGACAGAAGCAAATGCTGAGATAAATTTAACTTGCCGAGCATTCTCAGGAAATACAGCCTCTTCTGTGCCTTCTTCATTAGCATGTTGGCATTTATAGTCCATGAGAGGTCCTCTGAGATGTAAGTACCCAGAAATTTAAAACTACCAACTCTCTCCACTTCCTCACCGTTTATGTACAGTGGTAAATGTACATATCTTTTCCTCCTAAAATCAATTATGAGTTCTTTAGTTTTTTTGATGTTAAGTGTGAGATGATTTTCTTTACACCAAAGTATCAACCTTTGTACTTCCTTTCTATAAGCAGACTCATTGTTCTTATTTATGAGCCCCACCACTGTCGTATCATCCGCAAATTTAATAATTGCATTGGTGTTATACAGTGGGGTGCAATCATGTGTGTACAGGGAATAGAGGAAGGGACTTAGCACGCAGCCCTGGGGAGCTCCTGTACTTAGTACCAGGGTAGAAGAATGGTGAGATCCCATCCTTACTGACTGTGGCCTATCTGTCAGAAAATCCTTTATCCACATGCAGATCTCCTGAGGTAATCCCAGGTTGATCATTTTAAAAAACAACCTATTTGGTAGAATGGTATTAAAAGCAGAGCTATAATCCACAAATATGGACAGTTACCCAATATTATTTGTTTTGAACCAGTAGAAGTTGTTATAGATTCACCTAATGTTACACTAAATAAATCTGTTAATGTTCAAAAAGAGACTCAGTTGTCATTTCCTGCCAAAAAGGAGGAATTGTTTCAGATCTTTAATGAACCCGATCACAACAATCCTATCTTTTTCATCAGGCCAATGTTCCTAAAGCTAGACAATGCTTCAATTTATTATCATTAATTCCTGATATTACATTCAATAATGCCATTTCAGGTTTTATATCTATTTTCTGCTGGGTAATTTCTTTTGCTAATTCCCAAGAAGATTAAGTGCTAAAATGATTCCACCACCCCCGCCATGTCAGATAAGCCACGCCCACCAGGTTAAAGGTGCTATTCCACTAGGGCAGTGGTGTCGAACTGTGGCCCTCCAGATGTTCTTGGACTTCAACTCCCAGAAGCCTTCACCACCACCTCTGCTGGCCAGGATTTCTGGGAGTTGAAGGCCAAGAAGGGAGGGCCACAGTTCGACACCACTGCACTAGGGGAAGGGGCCAACTTGAGTTCCCAGGTTCACCAGCCTTTGAACCCTAGGCTGAGTGAAACCTAGAAGGTGCAGAAATGGACAAAACGTCTAACCCTAGATTCCCACTTATCCCCTTATTTGGGGACAAAATACTATTGACTATGTTCTTTAAGCCCTGCACACCATACTGACCAGGTAGGACACCCGAAGAGCCAAAATAACCCACATCACTCTGTGGCGAAGACAGTTTCTTTAGACACTCAGACTCTTGTTTCCCTGAGGATCACACTTCGGTAAAATATAAAAAGAGGAGAAAAGGAGAGAAGAAAAGGAAAAAAGCGAACTTCTGCCTGCACCAAAGCCTTGAAAAAGGCAGAAAAAGCTCTCCCTCTCCCTCCTGGGGAGGGAAAGAACAGAAGGCAGGGCTCTTTTGTCCAAGAAAATTTCAGGGACCCCCCCCCCAGAGGGAGGAGAACCGCCTCAGATGCCTCCATTTGCCCAGAGGTGCCTCTTTTCCTCTCCTTAAGAGGGGGGGTGGAATGGCTTCCAAGTGAGGCCCCCCATCGTCCCTCCCAACTGCGCAGGCACAGTGACACCCTCCGAGGCCTTTCCCCCACTTTTTGCTCAACACTTGGAGGGGAGAGGGAGGGAAACAGGAGCGCCTCCATCCCAGTTGCTTGAGAGGGAGGGAAGCCCCCCCCAAGATGAAGGGAGGTGCGCGCGCACGCGCGCACGCACGCACACACAAGATGTGCCTCAAGGGACCTGGGCATCTGCAGAAACCCCTGGAGATGCGGCCAGCTAGCCAGCCAGAAAAGGGTCAAAGGGGGGTGGATGATGGGCTTGGCCTGACCTCCCTTTTCTCCGGCCGGCTCTTCTCCTTCGCGCCTCTCTGTCTCCCTTTCACACCTTTTCTTCTTAGAAATGTCATTCTATACAATACATCACATGTGTGCGCATGGGGGGGAGATCAGGAAAATGTGGCTTACGATCCTTTTATAAGCCACGTGTTAGATGGCCAGAATAGCCACTGATCAATTTTGGAGGAGTCCTCAAGGGGATTCGGCTACAACCGAACACAGTGAAAGAAGGCAGATGGCACTACAAGAAAAATTAACGGACTTCCGGCTTGACGTCACGACGAGACAGCAGCAGGAGGACAGAGCTCTGTCCCCTGGGCTGAATCCTGACCTTGTTCGGGACACCGTAGGGTGTCGGAACCGCCCTGGAGGGGTGGTGAACTGGGGGGGAAGCCTGTTGATCACGGGGGGGCGGCGGCCACCCCGTTCGATCCAGGAAACCCCCTAATCAACGAACAGGCAGAAAGAAGCAGCTTCGGCTTGCTTGCAAATCGCTGTCAGCCAGCCAAAGAAGCAAGAATCAGCCTTTTGACATTGTTGTTTACCATCCGGTGAGACTTTTATAACTAATTGCTTATACCCCTGAAAATTCCTACATATGGAAAAAAGAAATGCTGTTCCTCAGAAACTAAAAAGTGGCAAAAAATCTGGTGAGAGGGCTAGCTGATGGAAAGGAAATAACTTTAAAATATACTTTGAGAACATTACAGTTTGGTGTGAAGCTTGAGAAACTTTCCTATATTCGATAACCTGAATTTATTTTGACTACTTGGAATCTCTTGGCGTGGAGCCCAGAAGCCTGTGACCTTGATTATTTGGCTGTTATTCCCTTTTGACTTCCTCTGAGCTTGGCTGGGAAATTAACCCTAAAGTGGACTTTTAAGGCCATCAGCTGCGGATACAATATTGCAATGGCCCAACAAGAAGAATTCTGGAATGGAGTAAGACTGGCACTTGAAAGAATATTGGACACTGTGAAATCTCACTTTGAAGAAGCAAAAACAGCTAATCAACATCAGATGGATTGTGGTCTGCAGGCAGCAGGGAGCGGCAAGGAAGATGGAAATATTTCAGATGAGGCATCCCAATTCATACAGCAGCTCGAGAAAATTGCTCCAAGAGAGGCACCGGTCTTGGATCAGGGAGGAGTGCCAGGGGGGGATAAGGAAAAGAAGACAGCAAAATTAACCAGAAGATGCCTGGAGGACTCACTGAGGATGGACTGGGTGCATAGAGAGTTGGCGGGCATAGATCAGACCTATAAAATGGTTTCAGAGGACATGAGGGATGACAGAAAGCTTGAAAACACAGTAATATTAAATGGGAAAGAAATTAGAGAGGGAATTACCTAGAAAGATGAAAAAAGGGGAAACAAGGAAGGGCCTTTTAATATTGAAAACAGGTTTATATTTACTATTTGGATTTGTGAAAGGGTATATTCTGTATATTAAAAAGGAGAATTAAATTGAAATAAGGGAGACCTAATTAGAGTAAAGATCTAATATGGTGATTTTTTATTTTAGGTAAACTAAATTAGATATAAAGCTGCGTTATGGATCTGGAACCACCTTTAATAAAAATGTTACTAGAAGACTGTTAATAGAAGAATGATTAGAAGAATTTTATATAATATGAGAGTAATATTATGATAGTGGTCATATTGTGTACTAAAATCTGTATGTGAATGGTTTGAATGCTTGAAAGATGTTTGGAATTGGGGGGGACAACCAGGAAAATACTGAGATGTAAAAAAACAAATAATTGTAAGCAAAATATGCAACACGATGTCTGACAAGCACAAAACAATGTAGATAGACTGGAAAACTAATAAAATGTTTTTAAAAAATTAACAAAGAAGCTTCAGGCAGCCAAAGGAATAAAATCTTTCTCCCCTCCCATTAATTTATTTGTTGAGGAGGGAGAACCGTTGGGGCAACCAACCATCATCCTTCACAGTCACAGCCCAGGAGACAACAGGATCCTTACCTGAAGAGACCTCGTTCCCAGTAGGAGATTCTGGCGCAGAGATCTCGAGCCTTGATCCAGAGGATCTTGTTGGGGGCAATACGGGGTCACCTCCTCAAAGGCCACTGGAAGCGGGAGGGAGAAAACAGAGTCTTACTGGGTGGAAAAGGTCCCACAACGTCCCAACTTTGTTTGTTTAAAAGGTTTGGAAATTACAGGCGTACTCTGAAGTTCAGCTTCAGTAACGTGAGTCGCATGCCCCATTTCCTGGCAAATAGGACAGCTGGGACAATTACGCCTGGCTGATTTTGAAACACTGAGCCAGTAGAAACGAGAAGTAATTCTATTCAAGGTCCTTTGGAGGCGAAGGTGGCCAGAAAAAGCAGCAGCGTGGGATAACAGGAACACCTTTCCTCGGTAAGGCTTTGGAACTGTGTCAGGGCAGGCAGGATCTCCTTGTAAGAAAGTCCCAGACCATCCCTGACACAGCCACCCACACCTATGGGGGGGACTGTGCTTGGAGGGGATCCCCAGCCTCAGTGCAAGGAGAGAAGGACGTGGGGTGGGTGGACAGAAGGGAAGGAAGAAGAGGCGGAGCAAAAAAAGAGAGCAATACCCCACCCACTCCGAGGCTCCCAACAGAAATATCCGGGGGAAATGGCCTGGCTCACAATGAGAAACCTCTGCCTGAGCAGACAGCACTCCCTCCCCCCCACCCCATCCCACTTTCCAAGTTTAAAACCTCAGTCTTAATTAATTCTTCATCAGGCTCCGGCTGCCCATCAGTCCCTTCATCATGTTTTGAAGGCAAGGAACTCAACTTCTCCAGCTCAACAATTTTCCTGTTTTTAAACATTCTGGGCAGCCTTTAGGCCTTTGATTTCTTTGTTGTGCCAAGGCAGCTGGGCTAAGCAAACATACCTGTTTCTTTCTTCAGAATTTAGGAATTCTCATTTGTAGCCCCCTTTTTCTCCTGGCCAGAGGGCCTCAGGCCGCCCAGAATAGTAAAAACAGTCCTATGGATTTTAAAAGGCAAATGGGCAGAGTGTGTGTGGAAGTGCTGGTTTAAAAAAGGAGAAAACAGCACCTCCCGTGCAACAGAGCGGACCTGGCAAAAGGGCCACAGAGGAGATGGGCGTTGGAGAAATCAGCTTTCCCGAGGTTGACCTCCCTTTCCTTCATCCTTTCCTTCATCCGGCCTAAAGGCTGACAGAAACAGGCAGCGACTCGGGTTCAGAAATGAATGACGGCGGCTTCCCTTGAGCTACAGAAATCGTCCGGTCAGAATGGAAAACGAACAACTCTGGTGACCTGGAAGGGTATCTCTTCCCCAGAATAGCCTCGTTCTCTCATTTCATTTCTCCCCCCAAACGTGCTAGCCGGTTGCAGAAAGAGTTGCCACCCGAAATGCACCGACTCTCACAGGCACCGAAGCCTGACAGACCCTGAGGGAGGTAGAAAGAACTCCCCCCAACACGAAAAGGCTTGTTTCAAAGAGCCTTTCCTGACACGTCTCCCCCCGCCTGGTTCCTCACATGTCCAGTCATGATCTCAACTCCTCCTGCCCCCCTCCAGGCTGGACACTGCCTGCCCCCCCAGATGCTGAGCCTCTCCTCCCACAGCCTGGGATCGGGGCCCCAGAGGCCCTGCCCTCCCTCCTTGGCTTGTTTGTTCCTTTGTTGGAGGAGACCCAGAAGAAGGGAAAGGCCAGCCTTGACCGAAGGGAGGGCGGGTGTGTGTGTGGGGGGGTCTGTTTGGGGGAGATTTGCATTCTCGGTTCCTTTTCTCCTTTTGTGGGAAATGACTCCCTCTCTGTCTCTGCCCCCCCCCCCACATATGCAACATCCTGGTCTCCCTACCTCCCTCCTCCCTCCAGGAGCCTAGATCAGCCCCCTATCCTGCAAACCCCATTTCTGGTACCCCACCATTACCCTCTTGCTTCGCCCACACTTTTGCAGCCCCCCTTCCTCACCATCCTTCCAACCTCATTCGGCTCGCCTCCCCCCCAAGACTTGCAGGCTTAAAAATAACGTTTTCAAGTTTTGACAGAATGGAGTGGGGATGGTTGAGGTCGGGTTTCCCCCTCCCCTTGGGGGTCCTTTGAGGTTTTGTCTGGAGTGGGGGGTGGGGAGAGAGCCAGGCCCCTTCCTCTCCTTCCCCTTTGAAAATCCACCGGGAGAAGGTGCAAAATTTTTGTGTGGGGGGGGGGTCGCCATGCAGGAAAACCCAGGACCAACCCACATTTCTACCCTGCCCCCAAGGGTGCCTTGCTCGGAGGGGAATCTGGAATCCTCTTCCCCCCCAAAACAGCCCCTCTCCCTCCCCTGAACAGAGACACACCTGACCCCCCCACCCAGAAGAAGGAAAAGGCCAGCTTTAGGGGAGATTTGCAGGAATTGACCGCCTCTCTGCCTCTGCACCCGCACTTGCACACACACACAAAGCTTATGCGACGTCCCAGTCTCCCTCCCTCCCTCCGAGCCCGCTCCTGCCATTTCCCACCCCCTGCCCAGACCCGATGGGGGAAGATCCTCTGAGCCCCATGGGGGGGGAAGGAGAGGGAGGGGGTGACCTCCGGGGCTTCCGCTTCCTGTTAGAGCAGCGCCTCTTCCACCTTCATAGCTCTAGGGTCCTCTCTCCACAGCCCCCCCACCTTCCTTCCGGGGTTCCCCAACCGCTGGCCTTGAAGAGGGGGGAGGAGAGGGGGGAAGGGCAGGAAGGAAGAGAACACCACAGGGGGGCAGGCGCCCCAGGGAACAACTGCCCGTGGGGGAAGAGTAGGGGCCGGGGTCTGGAGGGGGGGTTTGGTCGCTTTTTCCCCTCAGGAGGGGAACTGAGGTGAGGGGGGGGCTCTCCCTTCCCTTCAGGCTCTCCCATTTGAAGCCTCCTCTGAGGGGTTGTGGTGGCGCTGCGAGCTAAACTGCAGCAGCCTTTGTGTGCTGCAGGGTCAGAAGACCAGCAGTTGTGAGATCGAATCCACGCGATGCTTGTCCCAGCTCCTGCCAACCTAGCGGTTCGAAAGGATGCAAAATGAAAAAATGCGAGTAGATAAATAGGGACCACCTGGGTGGGAAGGTAACAGCGTTCCGTGTCTAAGTCGCACTGGTCATGTGACCACGGAACCTGTCTATGGACTAACGCTGGCTCTATGGCTTGGAAACGGGGATGAGCACTGCCCCCTAGAGTCGAACACGACTGGACAAAAATTGTCAAGGGGAACCTTTACCTTTACCTAAAGATTAAAACATCAAGATACATTTTTCCAACTTAACTAAAATCTATGACATGACTTATTGTGTTCAGATGTAACACAAGATGGATGCCTTAGAACGACCAGACTGCCATTGAACTAGCAGGAACAGGATACTTGTGATTGTTGGGAGGTATCAGTAGCAAGTGGTGGCCCTGTGGGCTAAACTGCAGAAGCCTTTGTGTGCTGCAGGGTCAGAAGACCAGCAGTCGTAAGATCGAATCCACGCGACGGAGTGAGCGCCCGTCACTTGTCCCAGCTCCCGCCAACCTAGCGGTTCGAAAGCATGCAAATGCAAGTAGATCAATAGGGACCACCTCGGTGGGAAGGTAACAGCGTTCCGTGTCTAAGTCGCACTGGTCATGTGACCACGGAAAGATTGTCTTCGGCCAAAATGCTGGCTCTATGGCTTGGAAACGGGGATGAGCACCGCCCCCTAGGATTGAACACGACTGAACAAAAAAATTGTCAAGGGGAGCCTTACCTTTTACTGGAGGGGATTTGCCCGAGGTTTCCCTTTCAGGAGCGGGAGGCAAGTTTTTCTCCGCTAACGTTTCATTTTGCATATATAATACACGGGCTGAAAGAAGGGCGTCGAAGTAACTCTGCCTCAAATATATATAGAAAGAGCGAAGGGGGATATTCTGCCCAGAGAGAAGCCTGTAACCATGTGATGGAGGTGGGGGGAAAAGGGGTGAGTGGGAAGAGTGCGCCTTTTTGGCCTTCCTGGCAGGGAAAAGTTCAACAGGCTGGCAGAGCTGGAGGGGCGCCGTTTTGTGTGTGTGTGTGTGTTTGCATCTCTTGCACAGACTGACGAGGGGCTACCCCCTCCCTTCTGCAAGAAGAAAGGCTCCCTGCCATCTTTCGACTTGCCCAGAGAGAGAGAGAGAGACCCCCGAAGGGATGGGGTGTGGGTGTGTTTGGGGGGGTCAGATTTGCCATCTAGGTTCCTTTTGTCCCTCCCTCCGAGCCCCCCCCGCCGTTGCCCACCTCCTGCCCAGACCCGATGGGGGAAGATCCTGGGAGCTCCATAGAGGTGGGGGGGAGGAGAGGGAGGGAGCAGGGGGGCCCCGCTTCCTGGTAGAGCAGCGCCTCTTCCGCCTTCATAGCTCTAGGGTCCTCTCTCTCCGCCCCCCCGCTTAGAATGGGGGAGGGGCGTCTCCTCTTCTCTCTCCCCCCCCCCCGCCTTCCTTCCTTCCGGGCTTCTCTCCAACCGCTGGCCTTGAGGGGGGGAGGGGAGGAGAAAAAGGGCGGGAAGGAAGAGAACGGGGGGGGCGCGGGGGGGGGTTGGTCGCTTTTCCCCTCAGGAGGGGATACTGAGGCGAGCGGGGGTGGGTTCTCCCTTCCCTCCCCTTGGAAGGCTCTCCCCGTTCGGAGCCTCCTTCTCTGAGGGGATTCGCCCGAGGTGGTTTCCCTTCAGGAGCGAAAAGAGGCGGCGCTTCCTTTGCCAAGGGAGGGGTGTTACATACAGCACTGATGTTACCTGTCTGTCATGGGTTTGGAGGGAAAGTTCCATCCTATGGGGAGTGGAAGGCGGGACATCAGGAGGAGGGGCTGTACTGTATAAATATGTGATGCCTGTGTGGTGAGACACACTGGGAGACACTGTGAGACACTGGGGTGTGACGAAGCAGCAGCTGGGAAGAAGAAGCTGTTGTGGGAGTCTGTGTGTCAGACAGGGTACTTCTGTGTGTCAGAGTACCAACCTGATAGGTTCAGGTGTCTGTTGGTTAGCCAGAACTGATAGGTTCAGGGTCTGTGCTTCAAGTTAAGGGTTCTGGGTGAACCAAACTGTATGCTTGTATGAGTGAGAATAAGCCACGTTACTTTATCCTATTCACCTGATTGTTTTATTTTTCCCTGTGTGTATTTAAAATAAACCTTATTCTTTTTATTGTTTAAAAATCCATCCCTGGTCTGTGTGACTTCTTAAAGGGAATGGTTGGTGGCAGCTTAGTGTAACTGTGTGACATATCCCAGTAGGTCTGGGTTTGTCACATTGATTGGTGGCAGCGGTGGGATACGACTGGTCCAGTTGTCCAGTGGTCCAGCAAAGCCTTGGCAAGTGTGCCCAGAGCAAGGGGGGTCTAGTCAGGGACAGTCTGAGGCGCGTAGGTAATCTTCTAGGTGTACCTCACGGGGAGGTGCGCTAGTAGAAGAACGTGCCAACTGGGGAGACTTAGATTAAGGTGCTCTGAGGTAGCCTAGTTTTGGCGGGAAAAAGCTGAGGCAAAACTGCGTAGCAACAGTGATCTAGCTTGCCAGCTGAGAGGCCCAGCAGAGGGGGGTAGGCTCTGACTCGATACTGTTGCAAGTTAGTGCTGAAGAACAGCAGCAATCTCTAGGGAGAGCTGGTTCTGAGGCAAGAAGGAAAAAAGTGGTCGTTTTATTTTGAGGCTTGACTTTTTAAAGCAGCCTGTTCTGAGGGGGGGGATTATGCCCTTGACTCGAAGCCAGATGGCCGAAATGAGTGAAGTGAAAGACCCCCAGATTGACCAAGGTTCTGAGGATGAATTTGGCTCAGTGCAAGGTGACAGCACAGGAGAGCAGAACCCAGAACTCAGAAAATTGCTCATAGCCCAACAGCATGAACTGAGGATGAGGCAATTTGAAATGGAGGAAAGGGAAAGAGAAGAAAGGGAAAGGGAGAAACAGCGGCAATTTGAAATAGAGAGAATGGAGAGGGAGGAAAGAATGGAGAGAGAGAAAATGGCATTTGAATTAAGAAAACTGGAACTGATGAACCAGAACAATAATAATAATAGGGATTCTGAGGGAGGCCAATTGTCTAAAGCTGACCTGAAGAAATTCCCTGTGTACCACAAGGGAGATTGTCCTGAGGTGTTCTTTTCCTTAGTGGAAAGAGCGTTTGTGGACTTCTCAGTGAGGGAACCTGAGAAGATGACCATCATGCGATCTTTAATCAGTGGTAGCCTGGCTGAGGTCTATGCCGAGATGCCTGAGGAACTGATGAAAGATTTTGCAGAGTTTAAAAAGCTGGTGTTTGCCAGACATGGGATAAATGCAGAGCAGCTGAGACAAAGATTCAGGTCCCTCACAAAAAAACCAGAACAGACTTTTACCCAAGTGGGGGCCCAATTGGTGAGGCTGCTTGAGAAATGGCTATCGCAGGAAGGGACAGAGACCTATGAGCAGCTTAAAGACTTAATAGCACTGGAACAGTTCTATTCAGTCCTGCATGGGGAATTGAAATTCCAGGTGAGGGAAAGGAAACCGAAATCTGTGGCAGCAGCCGCAGAGATCGCGGATTTTATTTCCCAAATAAGAAAGCCATTGGGTGAGGGGAAATCTGTAGGTAAACCCAAAGAAACCTACAGCAAGTACTCTCAGGGACCAGGGAAAAGCCAGCAAGGGGGAGGGGCCCATGGTGAAGGGAAGCCCTCAGACATGAAACTAAGACCTCAGATTTTGGAGGGAAAGCCAAAACAAGATGAGAGAGAATCAAAATACACCAGAAAATGTTATTTCTGTCAAGGAAAGGGTCATCTAATCTCAGAGTGTGAGAAATTAAAGCAGCTAAAAGGAATGGTGCCTCAGAATTCTAGTGGGACCAAGCCAAAAGCTGTGTTCTGTGTCCAGAAAGAGCAAGGCTCAGTGTCACAGAGGGAGCCTGTTGCCATGGCTACTCAGTCTGGAACAGCTACCTCTGCTGATCAGGCTGAGGAAAATGGTCCTCTTGTGGAAGTAAAGCGCTGCTTGCTGGTGAAAACAGATTCTCAATTGTTTGAGACAGCCGGGGTGGACGTAGGAATACTTGACCGTCAGTATAGGGGGCTGCGGGACACTTGTTCCCAGGTAACCCTGTGCCATCCAGATATTATTCCCAGGGAGTTTATAATCCCAAATGAGAGCATAAAGGTGGCAGGGATTGAGGGGCAGGTAATCTCTCTGCCAGTAGCAGAGGTACCTGTCAACTTTCAAGGCTGGAGGGGAGTTTGGCGGCTAGCAATTTCATCGACTCTGCCAGCAGCCGTGCTCGTGGGAAATGACCTGGCTGAACATGTGAAACGGGTGCTAGTGATTACACGCTCACAAGCCACCACGGGGACAGTTCAGGGGGGTAATGATGAGCCCGAGACGGAAGCAGAGGGGAGTTCAGAAGCTGTGGTGGAAACCTTAACCACAGACAGCAGATTTGGACAGGAGCAAAAGGCAGACGCCACTCTCCAAAAGTGTTTTGAACAGGTGACTGACGCCCAGCTAACACCTGAGACCCCAGTGAGATTTCTGGAGAAAAAGGGGATTTTATATAGAGAAACCCTGAGGAATATCTCAAAAGGGGGAGATGGGATCAGAAGTCAGCTGGTGGTACCTGAAAAGTATCGCCCCATGATTTTACAAAGGGGTCACTCTGACATGTTTGCTGCACACTTAGGGGTGAAAGGGCCCCTTGATTTGATCAAACAAATTTGGGAGCAGATCACCCAGGAGGACCCACAAGACGTTGTGACATACATAGACACCTTGATGAATGACCTAAGGAGAAATCTAGAGCTGGCAGCAGAAAACCTGCAAGCTCAGAAGGTCAGACAGAAAACATGGTATGACCACAAAGCTAGAGAGAGGCACTTTGACCCAGGGGAGGAAGTGCTTTGGCTTAGGCCCTGCAGAGAGAATAAACTGCAGCTCAAATGGGCAGGACCATATAGGGTCATTTCCAAGATGTCAGACCTGAACTACCTAATAGAGCAGGAGGAGAGCCAAGCAAGGAGGGTGGTTCATGTGAATGCCCTAAAACCCTACTACAGAGGGGAACAGAGGGTTTTATTCGCGATAAAAGCAGCTGAGAGTGAGGAAGCGGAATTACCCTTCTGGGAGGGTAGAGGGGAAGTAAAATACAACCCAGAGGAGGTAAAGATCAGTCCTGCACTCACCCAAGACCAGCAGCAAGAACTAAAAATGCTGCTTAGCAAATATCAACAGGTGTTTTCCAACAAGCCGGGGATAGTGAAGGGAGTGATGCATCGGATCCACACAGGGGATGCACCCCCGCAGGCAGTATCCCCATACCGAGTAACGGGACCCTATAGGGACAAGGTGCGGAAGGAGCTGGACGAGATGCTGAGGGAGAACATAATCGTCCCCTCTTCTAGTCCTTGGTCCTCTCCGATAGTCCTTGTGGACAAGCCTGATGGGAGCATTAGGTTTTGTGTCGATTACAGGAAATTAAACCGTGTAACCACTCCTGATGCCTACCCAATGCCCAGGCTAGACAACCTGATTGAAACCATAGGGGGTTGTCGGTTCATCTCATCATTGGACCTGGTAAAGGGATATTGGCAATTAAGAATTGATCCCAGGGATCAAGAAAAGACTGCCTTTTGCAGCCCTTTTGGTCTCTATGAGTTTCGAGTCCTGAGCTTTGGTCTCAGAAATGCACCAGCCACATTCCAAAGGCTGATGGACCAGACCTTGGCAGGGCTCAATGACTTTACAGTGGCCTACATTGACGACATAGGGATCTTCAGTAATACCTGGGAAGATCACCTGATACACCTGGAGTTAGTGCTGCAGAGGTTAAGTGCAGCAGGGCTAACAGTAAAGGCCAGCAAGTGTCAGCTGGGTAGCCCAGAAATAAAATACTTGGGTCACATGGTAGGGGGAGGAGTGATAAAACCCCTGGAGGCCAAAATAGAAGCTGTTCGTGATTGGCCTAGACCCAACACCAAGAAAAAGGTCAAATCATTTCTTGGGTTGGTGGGCTACTACAGAAAGTTCATCCCGAGGTTTAGCGAGATTGCGGCTCCGCTGACCGATCTGACGAGGAAGACGGCTGATGACCGCATCCCGTGGACCAGCGACTGTGAGGCGGCGTTCCAGAGGTTGAAGGAGGCGTTAATCAACTATCCAGTCCTGCGGGCTCCAGACTTCGACCGGGAGTTCATCATCTACACCGACGCGTCTAACAGCGGGGTAGGAGCAGTTCTGTGCCAGGAGGATGAGAATGGTGACCAGCATCCAGTGTCCTACCTGAGTAGGAAACTTCAAAAAGGTGAGAGACATTTGGCAACCGTGGAGAAGGAGTGTTTGGCCATAGTCTACGCGATCCAGAAGGCCAAGCCTTACATCTGGGGAAGACATTTTATTCTGTGTACTGACCATTCACCATTGCAATGGTTAAAGACAATGAAAACCCACAATAGCAAACTTATGAGGTGGGCTTTAAACCTACAGGACTATGACTTTGAAGTGAAGGTGGTCAGAGGGTCAGTGAACTGTGTTGCTGACGCCTTATCAAGAAGACCTGAAGAATGAAGACGGCGAAAGAAACATGGACTATGTGTATATAATGATGACAAAAGTTAAATGTACCTGTTTTTCTGAATTTGGTTTGTATGAATAAAGGTAAATTGATGTAATGTATATGTTAAATGTTTAAATGCCTATTTGCTATGGTTTAACTTAGAATGTAAGTATAAGTGAGTATAATATGGTATGTATAACTGTTGTTGTGTATTTTATACAGGTTGTTTTTTGGTGAAAAGCACGTTAGCTTTCCCCCTACAAAACAACTTATAAAGAGGGGAGGTGTTACATACAGCACTGATGTTACCTGTCTGTCATGGGTTTGGAGGGAAAGTTCCATCCTATGGGGAGTGGAAGGCGGGACATCAGGAGGAGGGGCTGTACTGTATAAATATGTGATGCCTGTGTGGTGAGACACACTGGGAGACACTGTGAGACACTGGGGTGTGACGAAGCAGCAGCTGGGAAGAAGAAGCTGTTGTGGGAGTCTGTGTGTCAGACAGGGTACTTCTGTGTGTCAGAGTACCAACCTGATAGGTTCAGGTGTCTGTTGGTTAGCCAGAACTGATAGGTTCAGGGTCTGTGCTTCAAGTTAAGGGTTCTGGGTGAACCAAACTGTATGCTTGTATGAGTGAGAATAAGCCACGTTACTTTATCCTATTCACCTGATTGTTTTATTTTTCCCTGTGTGTATTTAAAATAAACCTTATTCTTTTTATTGTTTAAAAATCCATCCCTGGTCTGTGTGACTTCTTAAAGGGAATGGTTGGTGGCAGCTTAGTGTAACTGTGTGACATATCCCAGTAGGTCTGGGTTTGTCACAAGGGGTTTGGTTCTGCAAATATAAGAAGGAAGAGGCTGACAGGAGGGGCCTCGAACTAACTCCGCCTCCAATATATCTATACCAGTATATTATAGAGAGAAGGGGGATAATCTGCCCAGAGAGAGAGAAGCCCGTAGGCGTGTGATGGAGGTTGGGGGGGGGGGGAAAGACGATGCGGGAAGACCGGGGGGGGGGAGGGAAGAGCGCGCCTTCTTGACCTTCCTGGCAGGGCCGGAGGGATGCCCTTCTGTGTGCGTGTGTGTGTGTGTGTGTGTAAAACGGAGCTGAACCATTAACACGGAGGTTGTAAACTCGGAAAGTGAGAGGGGTGGGGGTGGGGTGGTCTGGGGGCCAGAGAGATTCCCCCCCTCTCCCCTTTGAATCCCCCCTCCGCCTCCCTCTCGAGGAGACCCAGAGGGGGAAAAACATTGCCTTCCCTTCCACTGGAAAAACAGGCCTTTCTCTCTAAAGCTTTAAAGGAGGCGCTCAGCCACGGAGAGTCCCTGCCTCCCCGGGGGGGGCACCCACAACCTGGGGGGGGGGTTGGAGTCACCTCCTCTTCCCTCTCCCCCCCCCCCGTCCAGGCCAGGCTCTCCCTTGAAGGGACGTTTTAGGCCTCCCTCTCCTCCTCGAAAGACGCCTTGCCCGCCATCCCGAAACCTCTTGGGGAAAACTCAGACCCCCCCACCCCCCCACCCCCACCTCTCCCAGGGACGCGGGGGGGGGATTTTTCTACTTACCAGAAGGGCCACTAAAACTCCCCCAACCGCCTTCTCTGAGGGGAGACCTTCTGGCCGCCTTCTCAACTGCGCACGCGTCACAGACCCCCACCCCACCCCCCTCTGTGGGGGGAAGAGGAGCGCATGCGCGGGAGGGAGAGCGAGCCGAGCAGCCAGGGAGGCGATCCTGCGCGTGCGCAGAGAGGAGCCCTGGGTGGGCTTGGAGGGCAGCCTGTCAGTCACGCGAGGGGGAAGAAAGGGGGGTTCTTGCCCAGCCAGCCTTCCAGAGGGGTTGGGCTTCGCGGAAGGAGGAGCGAGCTCTCATTGGGTCTCCGGGTTGCCAGGCAACCCCCTCATAGACGACATAATAGACGCCCCGGAGGGCTTCCGCCCAGCAACGGGTGACGCGCAGAAGGAGCGAGTTCTCATTGGGTCCCTCATTGTTCTTCCCTGGGCGGAGCCACAGCCTGCAGACGGACTCAGCGTCGCCCCCCCCCCTTCAGCCTTGTTCTCTTGCGGCCCCAGAAATCCGGGCGAGGGGGGGTCTCAGTCAGTCCGCCATTGAGGAAGAGGAGGAGGAGGATGGCCCCGCCATGACTTCTCACCTCTTTCCTCCCCCCCCCCACACACAAGGAAGCCCCTCTAAAGATCCCCCTCCCACCGAAGATTTCACGGAAAGGCCCCTCCTGCCCCCCCCAACCGAGTATTTTTCTCCCCTTCAGGGGGAGTATATTTCTAGGGACACCCCTCCCTCCTCACTTTCTCTCCCCCCCCCCCAAAAAAAGGCTCCCAAATCGCCCCCCCTTCCGTTGGGATCCTCAGGCGGGAAAGAGGGCGGGAGGGGTGGGTCGAGAGAGGAAACCGGGGGAGGGAGAGGGGCACGGCCTCCACTTCCGGTGGGGACGCAGCGCCGGAAGCAGCCCCTCCTCCTTTCCCTCCTCCTCCTCTAAACTTTCGTAGCTCTACGTTCTCTCCTTTCCCAAGGATGGAGACTAAAAGTTACCGAATCTATGCCCCTCCCACTCCCCCTCCTCTTCTCAGCGGCGATTGGTTGGGAGGGAAGGGAGGAGGGAGAACGTAGAGCTACGAAAGCCGTAGAGGAGGGGGAGGAGGGGCTGCTTCCGGCGCTGTTCCCCCCCCCACGGGATTCGGAAATGGCGGCCGTGCCCCCCTGCCTCCCTCCCTCCCTCCTTCCTCCCCTTTCTTTCTCTCGCTCTTTCTTTCCGGCCTCTTTTCCCGCTTCAGGTGGGGCGATTTGGGGGCCTTTGTTTTTTTTGGGGGGGGAGAGTGGGGGGAGGGGAGAGAGCAGAAAGAGGTTCGCATTCGCTGCGTGTGTTTGTGGGGAAAGAGAGGCGGGAAGTCAGGGCGGGGCCGAGATCCCAATACTCCCCCCCTTTCCAGCAAGGCACCCGGGCCCTCTTTGTGTGTGTGTGTGTGTGTGTGTGTTTCTCTCTCTCTCTCTCCAGGAGTCCCCTCAGTCTCCCCTCTCCCTCTACTCCCCCCCCCAGTTGTTCTGGTTGTTTCCCTACCACCACCTCAAGTCTGAACTTGAGCCCCCCCTTTGGTTGGAAAGCTTGGCGAAAGTTCCTGGAAAGCCCAAGTGGGAATTGGGGGGCCTTTTTTGTGGGGGGGGAGAAGGGGGAGGGAGGGCTGCAAGGGGGGTGGGGGAGGATAGGAGGGGGCCCAAAGAAATGGGGCTTGGAGGGGGGAGAAGACAGGGGGTTGGCTCAGAGGGAGGGAGGGATGTTGAGGATGAGGATGATTCATTTCTATGCGGCCCATTGCTATGTGGGGGGATGGAGGGTCAGGATTCAGGTCAGGGCCTGGTTCCTGTGCCAGGAACCTCCCTCTATTGCAGGGGCATCAGCAGCCGCCTTGGCTGCCAGATGGACAGCATTGAAATGAAGTATCATCATCCACATTCGCAGCTATCTTCCAACCTACCCACTCCTGCTTTTCCCTCTGACTTCATTCACAACCCTGGCAGGAGCTGGGAGGGATGCAGGTGCTGGGGTCTTGCGGCTGGCTCCCCCCCTCCCCACCTATCGTATTGCCTGGGTTGGTCCGGAATGGATGCTTCAGAGCCATTGGCTTTACAAAAGACCTGCCTCCCACCCACCCCCAGATGCAAAGGCTGAAATGATCCCTGTGAGGAGGGACTCTTTCTGGGTTGCATTTCTCTTTTTATTTTCTCCAGCCCTCCATCTAGGAGGGGCGAGTCTTCTTCTTCTGACTCTTCCCAAAGCCCCCTCCGTCCGTCTGTCAAGAGGAGCCTCCAAAATCAGAGGCCGCCGGAGAGGTGGTTCGTCTTTGGAAACGAGGAGCCGGCCTTTGGGAAACGGGCTGGCCCTGGAGGGGGCCTTTGGGACCTGACCCCCGGAAAGGGCTCTTCCTGGGCAGCCAGGAGAAAACTTTCCAGCAGAGATCTCCTTTCTTGGGGGGGAGCAGAGGAACTGGCCGGCAGGATCTACCCCTCCAGTGCTGGCCAGAGGGGGGAGGGGGAAAGGGGGCAGAGGCCACCTGGCCAGAGGGCAGACTAAGGGGCCTGGATCTAGCCCCCCTCGCTCCTAGCCAACCCCCGATCTTCACCCCCCCTCCAAGCCCCATCACTCTGGGGCCCCTCCTATGCCCCCAACCCCTACACATGAACTTTGCCTGAGGATCCAGATGGAGATGGGTGATGACCTCGGGGGGAGAGGAGAGATCAGTGGAGGTTGACCCTAGAACAGGGTCAGGGAACTTTTTTACCTTTTACTCCTAAAAAATGGGCGGCTCTCTTTCTCCACCAGTAGGCAGCTCCTGGGTGACCATCAAAGAGCAGCAGGTGGCTTGCCTGCCAGGGGTGCCTGATGCCACCTCCCACTCCATCACCAGCTCCGGCAGCTGCATTGGGGCTCAGCATCAGAGCTCCTGCAAGCCTTGCCGTCGAAGCGCCCTGACAGCTGCCACACGAAAGCCAAGAGCTCCACCAGGCCCAGCCGGCCAACATGGAGGTGCCACCGAAGGAAGCCATGCGGCTGGGCGAGCAGCACTGCTGCCTGGTGGGCTCCTCCAGACCCTCGTGACCACACCCGCCCCCCGCCGCAATCCACCTCTCCCAGCACTGGAAGGAGAGGCTCCTCTTGGCCAGGATGCTCTGACCACTCACCCTCTGCCATGGGCAGCCCCGTCACCACCACCTCGGCTGACATATGCCACCGACTGGGGCCCATCCCCGGCTGCCATCCATCATGGCTCCAATGAGGCAGCTGGGGACTCCCTCCTCTGGGTAGAAGAGGAGGAGGAGGGAATGGGGTTAGGGTCGCGTCCTCATTACCCCCAGGATTTTCATTTTTACCCCATTTGGGGAAATTTATCCCTGTTCCCTGACCACTGGGTTAGTTAAAATAATGGCGAGTGATGATTAGTATATATTGCAATAATAGTAAGAAAGCTGGGATTAATAAGAAATGTTGGTAGATATTACAAAAAGAAAGTTATCAGATAACCAGTATTAAATCTTATTATGTAACAAATCAATTAAGATATATTTCAGGTATTATAAGCAACAATGAAGATTTAATATGAAAACAATTGAAAATGCATGGAAGGGAGAGAATTTTGGATAACTTTTTTTTTCAAAGAAAACATTGGGGAAGAGGATAAAAAGATTGATAAACCTGTATTTTTCTATTTTTAGTACACCTTTGTTTATAAGACCCACACAGACTCATTTCTAACGCAAACATTAAGAAAACTTAGCTTTGCATATTTAGCCTCTGGGATCAGAATGCTCGGACATTAGGAGTCCCTGTGGCTTCTGAGCCTGCCGTCTCCACCTCCAGTGAGGTGTGTCCCAATCGGTTTGTAGAGCATCAGCTGACATCAGTTCCACAAGACGCGTGATTGGAGCATGTTAAGTCTCCTGACTGTAGGAAGCAAAGCCTCGCGATTGAAGGAAGCCTGTTTACAGAGGCTACATAAAGACCCTTTTTGGTTCTCTCCGTGCTCTCAGCTTACTTCTGTGTAACCAGTGGGCTGTGGAAAAAGTACCGTCTTATAAACTGAGAACTCTGGCGTGTTTGGAAGTTGGTAATATTACAGAGGATTATTAAATCCAACAATCTTCCCTCTAAGCAGATTGCTTGAGAAATTCTGCAGAAAATCCTAAATGGGTTTATAAAAAATTGGATGAAACAGATACAAGTGTCGGGTGGGGGCGGGGGGCTATTTTTCTCCCTTTTGGGGGGAATATCTTTCTAAGGAACCCCCCCCTCCCCTCCCCTCCCCCTCCCCCAAAGACCCACCACCGCCCGGAAAAAGAGGGAAAAGGGGGGAAGGGGCACAGCTTCCATTTCCGGTGGGGAAGCAGGGCCGGAAGCAGCCCCCCCTTCCTCCTCTCTCACTTTAGTAGCTCTACGTTCTCCCTCCCTCCCCATCAACCTCTCACGTCCTGCTCTTCTCAGCGGCGATTGGTTGGGAGGGAAAGGGAGGCGGAGAACGCAGAGCGACTAAAGCTGTAGAGGGAGTGGGAGTGGGGCTGCTTCCGGTGCTGTTTCCCCCACCACAGGAACCGGAAGTGGAGGCCGTGCCCCTTCCTCCCTCTTTCTCCCCCCCCTTTTTTTCCTCTCTCGCTGTTTCTTTGGCGCTTCAGGATCCGGACGGAGGTGGGAGCGATTTGGGGGCCTTTATTTTTCGGGGGGGGAAGAAAGCGGTGGGGGTGGGGGTGGGGGTGGGGGTGGGGAGGCCCTAGAAAGATATTCCCCACCAAAAGGAGAAAAATACCCACTCCTCGGGGCACCCGGGCCCTCTTTGTGTGTGTGTGTGTGTGTGTGTGTCTGTGAGAGAGAGAGAGAGAGAGGGAATCTTCAGTGGGGCTTGTGTGTGTTTGTGTATCTATGGAAAGAGAGGCGGGAAGTCAGGGCGGGGGGGGCCGAGATCCAGATACTCCGAGCCCCCCCTTCCCAGCAAGGCACCCGGGTCCTCTCAGGCTCACCTCTCCCCCCCCCGTTGTGCTTGTTTTCCCTTTCTCCTCCCCCCCACAGGACCTTCTCCAGCCGTGACCCCCCCCCAGGAAACCCGTTTGGTTGAAAACTTAGGGGGGGGAGTTCCTCGAAAGCCCCAAGTGGGAATTGGGGGGCCTTTTGGGGGGGTGGAGATGGGGGAGGGGGTTGCAAGGGGGAGGGAGTGGGGGGGATAGGAGGGGGCCCAGGTAAATGGGGCTTGGAGGGGGGAGAAGAGAGGGGGTCGGCTCAGAGGGAGGGAGGGATGTGGATGATGATGATGATGTTCTATGTGGACCATCTGGCAGCCAAGGCGGATGCTGATGCCCCTGCAAGGGAGGGAAGTTCCAGGCTGAGGAATCAGGCCCTGACCCGAACCCAGACCCTCAGCGCCCCCACCCCCTTCTTCCCACCCAGAACAATTGGGGGGGGGCAGCAGAGCCCCTGGGGAGAGAGCGGCTGCCCGTTTCCTACCCTGGGAAAACTCTGTGTGTCTGTGTCCGAGTGTGTGTGGAGTCTGGTGTGAGGTTTGCTGCTGCTCATTTTGGGTTAACAATATTCCCAGGAAATTCTCTGAATCTCCTCTTGGTTTCCAGGAAGAGACTTTCTTAGAGGCAGGAAATTCAGTCATTAGATTCTTAATTACCTTAGAATTTATTCATTCTTTCATGCATTCATTCAAAATTACTTTTATCCTGCCTTTCTCCTCTTCGCTTCTTTATGTCTTTCTGCTTTCGTTGGCGCAGGGGATGGTGGTCAGCTAGATGGCCGGACCTTGGGGGCCAGAGAGGCTGAGCGAAGGGCCTCCTGGAGGGTCTTAGAAAGCAGGCGGAAGTTGTGTGTCATCATCACACAGGGGGTGCCGGACCACCACATTCTTCTGCATAGCCTCTTTCCGGGTTTTCGTTCCTCTGTGAAATAGTACGGGGAATTAATGGAAACCTGAAACAGTCCACAGGCTGAGGGTCGGGGGGGTGAACAAGAGTCCATCCCCCCCCAGCACCCCTGCCGTTCCCAGAGCGATACCATGCAAGGGAACATCCCAGAATCTGACTCCCCTTTTTGTCAAGTGACCACTCCTCCCCCAGACACAAAGCCATGGTCAGGGCTGTGAAGGGCAAAGAGCAGAAGAGGGTCTCCCGCAGAGTCCAGGGGTCCCCAACTTCATGCCTCCAGATGTTCTTGGACTGCAACTCCCAGAAGCCTTCACTTCCGCCTCTCCTGGCCAGGATTTCTGGGAGTGGAAGTCCAAGAACATCCGGAAGCCCAAGGTTGGGGGGACCCCCTGCTGTTAGACCCTCTGGACGGCTGCCTTGTGTGTGGCCACCCTTGAGACGCCCTTTGCTCTGTCTGGCTCGGCCTCCTTTTTCCAGCTGGCAAGGCGGGCACGAGATTGTGCAGCAGTTTTGGGCTATTTCCTGGCTTTTGGAATTGTGGGCATAGAAGCACACAATCCCCCCCCCACATTCATAAACCAGAGGATATTATTTAAAAGAATTGTATTCTCCAGATTGCCAGATTGTTAGCTTCTGTGCTAAGGGAAAGCTTTTAGTTTTGTCCATCCGAGAAGCCTCCAGAATGATTTGGGTTTTTTTTTTTTCTTTTCTCCCAAGGACGGGGTGAGGTTCAGCTGATGCTCTCCCGACTTTTCTCTGGACGAAAGGAGAAATCCAAAGCCTCCCTTAAAGCAGGTAAGATCTCTTTCATTCTTTGAGATCAGATGCGACACTGTGTTTGTTTATTTATTAAATGATAACTCTATGATTAGCAGGATGCAAGACATTGTAAAGCTTAGATCAGTATTTCAGAGAATTTTAGCCCAGTCGCTGGAACCATCGGGAGCGTTTGTAGGGCGCCTTCTACCCGACCTTCCATGGTGCCTGGTGAGGGCCAGAGGGGCCACCGAGATGGGCCTGACAGTGCAAAGGAGACTGAGATGGTGTGAAATGACAGGTTTTGAAGCGTTCTCCCCCAAGTTCTTCAGTCCTGGTGGAACAGAACTCTCAAACAAATAGTTCCTTCCACTCGTCCGTTTCCAAACATACAGACAGAGATAGAGTGAGACCAACTAGCAGCCTCTCTGTCTCTGAGGAAATGGGAGCTCTCAGAGCAGTTGAGTTCAGGATGGCATAAGCTCTCAAACTGAACCAAATGGTGCATGTCTTCCTCCTCGTTTATATCCACATCAGCCCCCGACAAATTACATTACATCGTTCTCTTACACCTTCCATCGTCTGCTGATACAGGATGAGTTCCCAGTTTTCTTGACTAGTTGCACCTGCCGTGCTAACTCTGTTTCAGTTAACAAATTTTGACCTCATGACAGTATCTGTGAGCTATTGCTGCCTCCTAGAAGGCTAGCAACGCCAGGAACAGAGAAAAGTTAGAATCCATTTCACCCCTTCATGAACTGAGTGAGTCAGTCCCAGTCAGGCTGTGAAACTGGACTTCTTTCTTTAAGTCTGTCCCCTATGAAAAAGGAACTTTAAAAAAAAATGTAGCTTGTAATTAAGCAAATAAATGACTCAATTATGGTAACGTATGGCCAATTATCTGGTAGCTAGGTAACAATATCAAACTATTCTGCTCAAAAGACCAGACTTCCAATTCTTAAGCAAAAACACATTTATTAGAAAAATAAAGAAAAATTAGTTTATTGTAAAAGCATAGATGATAGAAAGAACATTTCCATTCATAAGTATCAGAACTCCTATCAAAACCCTGCTATCAAATCAAAACTCTAAGCAAACAGAAAGGCTAGGCCTCTCCTCTAAGTTAAAAAATAAACTACATTCTTCCTCAGTCCAAGGATTCCATAGTCCATCAGAAACAGGTAAATCCATAAAGGGTAAAGTCCTTCTCCAAAGGAACAGTAATCCATAAGTAATCCATCCATATGACATGTCAGGTATCCATTTTACATATCAGGCATACATCCCATTTCCAATGTTCATGTCCATATCCAAAATCCATGTGCTTTCTCTCTGTAAGACTCCATTTTTACAACTTACAAGATATTACCCCTCCTCCTTCTTCCTGACGTAACCCACCAATCAGGATAGAGGAAACGGTGTTAGTCTCTGCCTCAGTTTCTCACAAGATCCAGGTGTTATTTACAGATTGCTGGTTGGAATATTATGGCTACGAATGTCCTTCTTCTCTGCGGCCTGTGATAAGCTTGGCAACGCAGAGATGAAAACTGCTACTAGTACTTTTCCAGCACAGACCGTTTTATTAATTCAAAATGGATTCTCTATTGCTAAACTCATAACTACAAAACCCATTACTGTAGCATATTATAACTTCAAAAACACATCTCATCACAGTATCCAAACGGTGACATGAAATCCCCATATGCTGTGAGACTGTCCTGTCGACTTCATTCTGTCGTCGATTAAGTAACTCCCAACCAACCCAGTTTTGGAGGCCTCTGGTTTGTGAAAGCAAGCACACACTGTGAGATTCCTGGCTATGTGGGGGTTTCAACCCGGGTTGCGTGAGTCCCAGTTTTACTGTCTATAGCAGAGCCTCTCTGAACATGTGCAGAGTGTTTTTCTTTTGGTTCCCAGTCCTGCTTGGCTCAACCTTGTGGTCACCAAGAGCAGGTGCTGTTGGTGAGATTCCAACCCTGGACAGCCTAGCATGGGGCCTCCCCGGAATTTCTCCTTTCCTCTTTTGGGATCCAAGAGGGTGAAGTGAAGAGTTCACTCCTGAATGAGGGGATTTTTGGAGAGGGAAAGACAGTTACAGTTACAGTTTTTGCAGGATTGATGCTGTCCTAGGAGAACACCCACCAACCTTCTTCCTGTCTCTCCTTGGCCTCTTCCTGCGACGACCAAGGCAGGGTCTCCCCTGGCCAGGTGTGGAGCCTCAGCTGCCCTTGAAAGGAAGGGAAGGGAAAGCCGGAGACCCAAGGAGGAGGGAGGCGTGCGGTCTCTTCCTCGAGAAGGGCTCCTGCCGGGAGGCTCTGACAGGGAAGAGGGAAGCTTTGCACAGCCTCTGGAAAGAAACTTAAGAGGTGGGGAGATTGCAGGGTGTGGGTGTGGGCGTTTGTGCATTTATCGGGCTACAGGCATGGATTTTAGAGAAGGTGCCACTTGCTTTAAGCAAGTGATAGATGGAGCACGTACATACACACACATACATATATACACACATACAAACGTACATACATAAATGTGGGTTGAGGATTACTCTTCCAAGGTTCCCACATTTAAAAAAAAAATTGCCAAGATCTTTGTCCATCATTTCCCTAGAACTTATTGAATCTCTTGCAGAAACATCATTGAAATAATGTTTGAGGATGATGGTCTTTGGTCATAAGGAGAGGACATTGAGGGAAAATGTTTCCATTTTGAATCCCAGTGTCAGATCAAGGGGTGAAAGATTCACAGAGACAGAGAGTATAGGATCCGATGGACCTCCATTATTGAAAAGAAAATCACAAAGAGAAAATAGAGGATACAAATGACAATACACACCATCCCATGAGCTCAAATTAACCCACATTACTCACGTCCACCTTTCTCCACCTCTTGCCACCTTTCCCTTAGGGACTAGGTTAGAGTTAGGGTTAGGATGATGGTTATTTTTGCATTTTTAGCACCCTGTTTCTCTCCAAAAGCACATGGCTCTTACTAGTTTCCAGTATCCATCTCCTAATTTTTATTTCACTGGTCCATTGTCATCAATGGCCACATTCCACATTTTTCTATACCGTTCCTCAAGGTTAATTTGATAATCGCTTTTCCTGTTCCTTGCAAAGATGAGCCTTGCCATAGGCACCATTTAATAGCTAATTCCTTTTCTTCTTTCTTCCCTTGGTTATTAACCATATTCAATAAGGCAATCATGGATTCAATCGAGTTTTTTCCCTAATCTCCTATAAAACACCTCCAGCACAGAGATGATGCATTATTATTTAATATATTCAATGCCACCGGAATTAAGTGCCATCTCCATTTTACTCTATAGCAATTTTCTTTTACCCTTATGCTTCATAATTCTGTTATTACTGCGAAGAGTGAGATTCGCAGCTTGGGGATCTATCTGGACCAGGCGCTCACCATGGAAACACAGGTGGCGTCTGTGGTCCGCTCCACCTATTTTCATCTTTGACAGATTACCCTATCTTTATGTCGAGATTAGACCACTGTAATGCTCTCTACGTGTGGCTACCTTTGAGATTGATGCGGAAACTCCGAATGGCACGGAATGCGGTGGCCAGACTTCTTAGTGGGGTGAGGAAACACCAACACATCACTCCCACCCTGGCCGCCTTGCACTGGCTGCCCGTTCGGTTCCACGTTGGTTTCAAAGTGTTAATGATTACATACAAAGCCCTAAATGGTTTAGGACCTCGATACTTGGCCGGAGACCTCCTCCCACCTAGCTCTACTCGTATCACCCGTTCTAGTCAGGAGGGGCGCCTGAGGAGCCTAAGGCCGAGGGAGGTCCAGAAAGAAAGGACGAGACACCAGGCCTTCTTGGCAGTGGCCCCTCGACTTTGGAACAGCTTGCCATCAGAGATCCGTTTGGCCCCCTCGCTGGGCATTTTTAAAAACCAAGACCTGGTTATTCAGACAGGCCTTCCCTCCGGGCACTATTTAAATTTCTTTTTATTCTCTCCATCTTAAATTAGTATCTACAGTATGTGTTGTTAACTGCTAATATATTTACTTTGTGTTCTGTGAGCCGCCCAGAGTAGACTATGTCTAGATGGGTGGCATAGAAGTTCAATAAATAAATACATAAATAAATAATAAAATAAATATTCCATGTTTTACTCCAATCTTTCCCTTCAGTTTCTTTAACCATGTCTTCCTTTTAACACCTGGGGGTTTATATTCTGCCTCTTCTCTCGGTTTGCACATTTCACTTACAATCTCCTTTCTATTTTTCATTGCTTCTAACTTCAGTCTTTTTTAATAGTTTCCTCAAATTTCACATTTTTTCTACTTTCTTCCTTTTCCATTCTTTTGCCCATTTTCCTAACTAAACTATTTTTAGTCATGAAATCCTCCCTTCTCCCACCAGCTTCCCTATTTGATTGCTATCTTGTATCCGCTTCATCCAATCTTTTATACACCCATTTAATAATTTATGGAAAATGTCTCAACCACTTTGGTCAGAGGGGTTAATCATCACTTGCCATTCTTGTCAGTAATCTTTATTGGTAACATCCAGAATAGGAAATTTAATTTAAGGATCTCTTTCCTGTTAAGTAATGCAACAGCTTGGGCCCAGGCTCCCTGAAGGACGGTATCTCCCTATATGCGCCTTCTTGGGGATTAAGATCAGGAGAAAGGGCCCTCCTCTCAGCCCCATTGCCAGGCCAAGGACAGCTGATGGGAACACGGGAGAGGAGGGCCTTCTCGGTGGCAGCCCTCAGGCCATGGCACGCTCTCCCTCGGGAGATCAGGAAAGGGACCTTCCCTGTTTATCCTTCCGAAAAAAGCTAAAGACCCATCTCTTCAGGCAGGCTTTTAACAATTATGAATCCCTGCACCCCATTTAAGCAGATAATACTATTTTTTTCCTGTTTTAATATTTTAATTATATTTTAAATCATATATTGTTTAATTTTTAATTTTTATTTATTTATTTATTTGATTTATTTGATTTATACCCCGCCTATCTGGTCTACTCAACCACTCTAGGCGGCTTACAGTATAGGATAAAACAATAAAACACAAGAACATTACATAATCATTTGATACAGTTACAATAAAATAGAGTGAGAATAAAATAAGAAGGAATAGAAAAGAAATCAGCTACAGTGGTGCCTCGAATAGCGAGCACCTCTATTAATGAAAAAACCGAATAGCGATGTGGTTCTCAGGGCATTTTTTCACTTTGATTAGCCATTTTTCCTATGGGTGATTATCAAATGGTTTCAATGCATTTCAATGGAGGAACCACAGTTCGTGTTCGCTATTTCTTAAACGGTTTAAAATTAAGGTTTCCAGTTTGAAATGTTTGAGATTGTAAAGTGCACTTATTAAATCCTTTGTTAACCCAATTTGACCTTGTTCTGATCCTTATTTAATTTGTTGTTGATTTTTTTTCCGTGTTGAGATGCACTGAATAGGTTTCAATGCATTTCAATCGGGGAACCGTGTTTTGAATAGCGAGGTTTCCTATGGAGATTTTCCATTAGCGACGGCAATTCGTTCCTATTGGAATGGATTAGCCGGCTTTCAATGCATTTCAATGGGAAACCATGTTTTGAATAGCGAAGAAATTCAATAGTGATGTTTTTTGCGGAACGGATTAACATCGCTATTCGAGGCACCACTGTATTGACTGGAGGGAAGGCCTGGATGTACAACCATGTTTTTAATTGGGTTTTAAACATTCCCAGCATAGGGAAGGCTGAAGGGAGGTTGTTCCAGAGGCGAGAAGCCACCACCGAGAAGGCCCAGTTTCGTGTCTTTTCCTTCCAGGCCTCTCTCAGTGTCAGGCTCCTCAGCCTCACCTCCTGACTCATGCGGGTGATCCGCGTAGACCTTGGTGGGAGCAGGCATTCCGCCAAATATTGAGGTCCTAAACCGTTTAGGACCTTGTAAGTAAGCATTAAGACTTTGAAGTCGACGCGGAAACGAATGGGCAGCCAATGCAATGCAGCCAGAGTTGGAGAAATATGTTGGTATTTTCTCACTCCAGTGAGGAGTCTGGCCGCCGCATTCTGCACCACCTGAAGTTTCCACATCAGCCTCAAAGGCAGCCCCATGTAAAGCACATTACAGTGGTCTAATCTTGAGATTAGGAGCGCATGCACCAAGGTAGTGAGTGCCCCCGTGTCGAGATAGGGCCACAGCCGGGCAATCCACCATAGTTGAAAAAAGACAGTGTGGACTACCGATGCCACCTGCGTTTCCATGGTGAGTGTCGGGTCCAGATGTACGCCCAGGCTGCGGACCCCACTCTTCATGGCCAGCGTCAACCCCCCAAACATGAGAGAATCACCCAAACCGTCAACCACGGGGCCACCCACCCTCAGAACCTCCATCTTGTCCGGATTCAGCCTCAGCCCATTTTCCTGCATCCATTGCAGTACGGTCCCCAGGCAGCGCTGTAGGGACAGGACGGCATCACCTGCAGTTGGTGAAAAGGAAATATATAGCTGGGTGTCATCGGCATATTGATGACACGAAGCCCCACAGACCCCTGATGACCCCTCCCAGCGGCCTAATGTAGATGTAAAACAGCATTGGGGAGATAATCGAACCCCACAATTGAGACTCCACGGGGCCGAGACCCTCTCCCCAAGTTGCACTCTCTGGGGACGGTCCCCCAAGAAGGAACGGAACCAGGCGAGTGCCAAGCCACCAATTCCCAACTCGGAGAGCCTACCCAGGAGGATAGTGTGGTCGACGGTATCAAAGGCCGCTGAGATGTCGAGGAGGACCAGCAGAGACATTTTATCCCTGTCGGCCTCCCTCAACAGGTCATCACACAGGGCGACCAATGCCGTCTCTGTACCGTGGTGTGGCCTGAAGCCCGACTGGAATGGATCCAGGGCATCTGTTTCATCCAAGTGAGCCTGAAGCTGATCAGCCACCACCCTCTCGACCACTTTGCTCATGAAAGAAACATTGGCGACGGCCCTGTAGTTGCCAATTTCGTCCAATAATTTGTATTCTAATATTTAACTTACAGTGTTTTTAACAGTGTGACTTAATGTTCTGAGCTGCTTTGGGTCCCTCAGTAGTGCTTATATCAGAGTGGCACAGTTTTTTAGCAGCGCCTGTTTCCGAAGCCCCTTGTTCCAGTCCCAGCAGTCAAGAAAATCAGGCAGAGAGACTAGACTTCTAGCAACTAAGTCTATTGCCATTTATAAAAATCAGCAACGGCGTAAAAGTCCACAACCTTCTCCATGAGCCAAGAGAAAGAAGTCATGACCCAGTGGCCATATAGACTATCCCACACTGTCCAGTCGGTGGTCAGAGACCTGACATCATCTTCACTCTTAAGTTGTTTATTCCGGTGTCCTTGTCGAGCACTTTCTGTCACAGATCTCTGTGCTGAGTGTTCATGGCTGTAAAATTCAGGTTTTGTTTTATTTGGTTTATTTTATATAACCTGACAGTGTGAATGTGGGATATTGTGCTTCTGTGGCCACGATTTTAAAAAAAAAGGTCCAGTGTGTTGCCAGCAGGGGAAAAATTTGCCAGGTTCCCCACAGGAAAGGGCAGCTTGAATATTGACAGCAGGACTGGGAGCAGTGAAGATGGTCTACCCAGGACACCCTCTCTTCTGCTCCCTGCCATCCACACTTGCTAAAAAACAGCCCTGACCTTTGCCTTGGGTTTGGGAGAGTAGCGGTGGACTGTCAGACTGTCAGCTTCTGGGATTTCCCCTTGTGGGATGTCGCTCTGTGAATGGTAATAGTGCTGGGACTCCTGCTCTACCCCTTGATCTCTTGGCCGCCGGAGTGTCTCTGGGTTCCATGGTTTCCCCTACTATTTCACACCATTACAGGACAGGGGATACCTGGCTCAGCAGTACTAGGAGCGAGAAGGACCTTGGAATCATCTTAGGTCACAAGCCAACAGTGTGATGTGGCTGCAAAAAAGGCCAATGCTATTAAGGCTGCATTAAGAGAGGGAGCCCCTTCACGGATTGCTGCCCCCTTCACGGATTGCTGCCTTTTCGTGGCGAAGGGGCTTGAGTAACTCAGGGAAGCTATGGGCTATGCCGTGCAGGGACACCCAAGACGGACAGGTCTGGAATGTAAGATCTTGGAAAGCTGGATGTAGTCAAACACAAGATGGCAAGAATAAACATTGAAATCCTCGGTGTCAGTGAACTAAAATGGACGGGAATGGGCAAATTATCATGTCTACTATTGTGGGCAAGAATCCAGTAGAAGGAATGAAGTAGCCCTCATAGTCAACAAAAGAGTGGGAAAAGCTGTAATGGGATATAATCTCAAAAATGACAGATGTCAATACGAATCCAAGGTTTTTCCTATAGTGATGTATGGAAGTGAGAGCTGGACCATAAAGAAAGCTGCCCGCCGAAGAATTGATGTTTTTGAATTGTGATGCTGGAGGAGGCACTTGAGAGTCCCCTGGACTGCAAGGAGAACAATCCTACCATGTCCATCTTTGCACAAAATGTTCCTTTAATATCTCCAATTTTCCTAAACAGATCTGTTTTTTCCTTTTCTATTGTTTTCCACTATTTCTATGCACTGTTCATTTAAGAAGGCCCTCTTGTGATGAGAGGGGGGTGGAGCTACAAACAGCGAGGCAGCAAGGAATCTGGACTCTCCAGATTTCTGCTGCATGCTGTGAATCCAGACTCTCCCCAAGAAATTGGAGGGCAGGGAAGGCTAGGAGAAGCCCACCCTGAGTCGCAGGAGAGCAGAGATCTTCTGGGGGGTGGAAAGCAACCACCTCTCAGATCACTCCTTCAGACAAAGGATTCCATCAACGCCATTTTCTAATGTCGTCCTAGCTGTGAAGCTCCACGACAGGAAGGAAGCATGAAGATTTACGAATGACTGCATTAACAAGGACTAATTGGTTTCAACATCGCCTCTGTAAGTACAAAATAAACTTAAGCGGCTGATTTCAAAGAAGATAGTGTAACCTTGGAAGCGGCAAACAAGCTTTGAACCCAGACAGATCGGTATTTTATTACTGCATCACGCCTGGAAAACAGAAACTGGAACTGACAAGGATAGAGACAGACTTTTGCTTTTTATCCCCTGTCCTCGGTGGTAACAACTCACAGCTTTTCTTCTTCTTCTTCTTCTTCTTCTTCTTCTTCTTCTTCTTCTTCTTCTTCTTCTTCTTCTTCTTCTTCTTCTAATAAGAATAAGAATAATAATGATAATAATAATAATAATAATAATAATAATAATAATAATAATAATAATAATAATAAATAATAGTAATAATAGTAATAATAGTAATAATAGTAATAGGTTTAAGGAGACAAGATGCTGCAAGAGGTGGATTCGAACTTAATGGAAGTTTTATTATGACTGAATTTACAATCTACAATTGAAGTTACTGTATTTGGTGAAAGCTGGAGTCTGGGATAGTATAAATCATTAGCTTTGCTGAGGATCTGACTTTTATTACATAAGTGCTTTATGGCTCTGGGCTAGAAGAAGCAAACAAGCTGTGTTGGGGGCTATTTTCTTTATAATAGGGAATGTTTCTTCAAATGAGGTGCATATCTCGAAATTACAAAGCTTCTTTGTTCATCTACTTTGCAACCATGATGGATTTAACAGAAGACATAATAAATGCCTTTCAGAACTTACAAAGGAACATTCTGAATCATTTTGAAATTCAGTTTTTTGAACTCCAGACTGTGCTTTCGGATATGAAGGAAACAACAGAGCTTTGGGAATTTTCGTCAGAACAGCGTATTGAAACAGAAGCAGATCAGCCCACTATAGCAGCACAAGAAAGAGTGACTTTATTTGTTTTTAAAAATGGGGGTAAAATCTTTAAAAAGGAGGTTAGGAAAACTGATTTGTATTGTGAGAAAGAGGTCCTGGTGGGTGAAAAAGAGATGTGTCCTAACTCGATGGGTGAATTTGCAAAACAAAGAAGCAAAAAGGCAAGGCTGAAAGGGAAACAAAATGATTACAGATCAGACATTGCTTGGCTTCAAAGGCAGAACATGATGAGCCCACCAAATGAGAGAGAAAATAGCCTAATAGGGTTCCATAGATGGCATTTCAAAACTAGTAAAAAAGGAGCCAATCTAATTTTAGGTTTATAATGTTATAAATAAAAGGGAAAATGTTAATTGATGAATATAACAACAAAGTAATTTTGATTATGTTGGAGATAAACAATTAAGAATTATTAATTATACAATCTGAAATATTTATGATGAATATAATATTAGAAATTGTGGACTTTATGGTACACTTTAAGATGCAATTTAACTTTAGGTTAATAATGCCATAAGAGATCTGGAATAGCTGGCCTGTGTATAGAGTTAAGATTTATAAACTAAAAAAGGAGGAACGTTACCTGATGAATATAATAGAAATTATGGATTTGAGAATTTTTATCTATATAATCTGAAATATCTATGATGAACACAAGATTAGACTGTAAAGCTTTTACTTAGAGAAACATAATATGAATTATAAGAATGTAACCTTAGATTTATTATGTTATAAGTGATTTGGAATTCCTGGCCGTGCAATGGAGTTAAGATTTATAAAATATAAAAGGGTGAATGTTATTTGATGATTATAAAAACCAAATTATAAATTTGAGGGGCACACATATGTACACAAAATGGATGTGATTTATATATTGCAAGTAATTTCTACTATGTTTGGAGTCAAATGGCAATTAAGAATTTCCAATTATGTAATCTGAAATGTCTATGATGAATATAACATTAGAAACTGTTGAGTCTAAGGCACGTAGTCTGAGAAACAAAATATATACAAACTGTAACATGATTGAATATATCAGGTGAGAGACATTTAATATCCCTACTTTTTGAAAGACTGATGATGATATTTGAAAATATATGAAATTGATGATGATATATGAAATACTGATATGAAATACATGTATGTATAGATGTATATTAGAGTGAACATAGTACTAGAGATTACTTAATTATAGTATAAAGCATTAACATGGAGATATTAAGCACATATGAATTATAATATGATTAAGTAGCCAATATTAGATAAATATATTTTGTGGTGTTTTTTATCTTTGCTGAAATGCGGATTTCTCATGATAGTAAAATATTGATATTCTGAGACATAATTGGTTAGCCAAGGATGTAAGAGGAATTATCTTAAAAATCAATCATTAGAATTACTATAACTTTAGGATGACTCACATCTCAAGCAAATTTTTAAGAGCAATAAGGCTGATGCAGTCAGATTTATATAATGGATAATATTGTATGAAATGCCTCCACCCTGCCTATATGTGGGGTTTTGTTGTTTTCTCTCTCTCTCTCTCTCTCTCTCTCTCTCTCTCTCTCTCTGTGTGTGTGTGTGTGTTTGTATTTATTACTTTTGCTTGTTTTGTGTGATCTCTGTTAGGTTTGTACGTCTATAGTGTGATAAAATAAAAAATATTTTTAAAAAAGGCCCTCTTGTCTCTCCTTGCTATTCTTTGGAAGTCTGCATTCAGTTTTCTGTAACTTTCCCTATCTCCCTTGCATTTTGTTTCTCTTCTCTGCTATTTGTAAGGCCTCGTTGGACAGCCACTTTGCTTTCTTGCATTTCCTTTTCTTTGGGATGGTTTTTGTTGCTGCCTCCTGTACAATGCTACGAGCCTCTATCCAAAGTTCTTCAGACACTCTGTCCACCAAATCGAGTCCCTTAATTCTGTCCTTCACTTCCACTGTGTATTAGTAAGGAATTTGGTTTAGATTATACCTGAGTAGCCCAGTGGTTTTTCCTACTCTCTTCAGTTTAAGCTTGAATTTTGCTATGAGAAGCTGATGATCAGAGCCACAATCAGCTCCAGGTCTTGTTTTTGCTGACTGTATAGAGCTTCTCCATCTTTGGCTGCAGAGAATGTAATCAATCTGATTTTGGTATTGCCCATCTGGTGATTTCCATGTATAGAGTCGCCTCTTGTGTTGTTGGAAAAGAGTGTTTGTGATGACCTGCTTGTTCTCTTGACAAAACTCTATTAGCCTTTGCCCTGTTTTGTTTTGAACTCCAAGCCCAAACTTCCCTGTTGTTCCTTTTATCTCTTGACTCCCTACTTTAGGATTCCAAACCCCTATAATGAGAAGAACATCTTTCTTTGGTGTCAGTTCTAGAAGGTGTTGTAAATCTTCATAAAATTTCAGTCTCCTCAGCATTGGTGGTTGGTGCATAAACCTGGATGACTGTGATGTTGAAAGGTCTGCCTTGGATTCGTATTTAAATCATTATATCATTTTGACATTATATCCCATTACAGCTTTTCCCACTCTTTTGTTGACTATGAGGGCTACTCCATGTTTTCTAGAGGATTCTTGCCCACAGAAGTAGATATGATAATAGTCTAAACTGAATTCGCCCATTCCTGTCCACATTTGTTCACTTACTGCCAGGATGTCAATGTTTAGTCTTGCCGTCTCGTGTTTGACTGCATCCAGCTTACCAAGGTTCGTAGATCTTAGATTCCAGGTTCCTATGCAGTATTTTTCTTTGCAGCATCGGACCTTCCTTTCACATCCACAGCTCAGTGTCCTTTCGGCTTTGGCCCAACCACTTCATTAGCTCTGGAGCTACTTGTACTTGTCCTCTGCTCTTCCTCAGTAACATGTTGGACACTTTCCAACTTAAGGGGCCCATCTTCCAGCATCATATCTTTTAACCTTTTGTTTCTGTTCATGGGGTTTTCTTGGCAAAGATGTGGCTTGCCAATTCATACTCTATGGATTGTGTTTAGTCAGAACTCTCCACTATGACTTGTCTGTCTTGGGTGTCCCTGCACGGCATAGCCCGTAGCTTCCCTGAGTTACTCAAGCCCCTTCCCCACAACAAGGCAGCAATCCATGAAGGGGTTGTAATATTATATCTTCTTTCATTCTTGGTAGGGTTTAACTTATCTTCCTCTTCATCCCTTAACATTTATCTTTATTTATCAAGACTTTAAACCATTCCATTTTAGCATCACATCTCCATTTGGTCCCATACTCTGAGGACATACCCTAGCAAAGCAACACCCAATAGTAACAGATCCTCAAACTTTAACTATTTTCCTTTTAAAAAAAAACTAGCCCAAAAACCCTCACCATTGTCAGGTTGGGGAAACAACCTGAATAGAATTGTTAAATCAAGTTTGTAAAATGACCATAAGTATTGTCAGAATCAGAAGTGTAAAGTAAAGCAAAGCTTGAATATACACAGCTGAGGTGATTGTTACAGCTGTGAATGTAAACGTAGGATTGGACAATACTAGGATAAAATTAGCAGCACTAGGACACACAATCTGTGGGTTGTTGTGGATTGTTGCTGGTGATACTGTTGGAGAAACTGTAGAGAAGAATCGTATTGTTCCTGTTGCTGAGAATCCTGGTGGAAGCCGTGTCTACGTGCTTGATAAGAGAAGGAACTCTGGCAAGCTGGAAGGAACTTATGGTATTCAACTACTGAACTTATTTAAATGACTTTGTTACTGATATATGCACTAAAACTCTGTGAAAACTACTGTGCATTATTTTGGAACTGAAAACTTGCCTGTATATATTGTTCATAATAGAATATCTACTACAGTGGGGTCTCTACTTAAGAACTTAATCCGTATTGGAAGCTGGTTCTCAAGTTGAAAAGTTCTTATGTTGAATCTGCATTTCCCATAGGAATGCATTGAAAACCATTTAATCCGTATCTGCTCTTTTCCGTCCATAGAAACTACAGTGGAACCTCTACTGAAGAACTTAATCCGTTTTGGAATGGCGTTCTTAAGTTGAAACGTTCTTAAGTTGAAGCAAAATTTCCCATAGGAATGGACTGAAAACCAATTAATCCGTTCTGGCTGGGTTTTTTTTGTTTTTGTTATGTAGAGGTGCGTTCGTACATTGAAGCATTAGTTCCCATAGGAACTAATGCAAAGCTGGTTAATACATACTCTACCACTAGGGGGAGATTTTTTTTAACCTAAGATGACCTAAGGTTAAAAAAAGAACAGGAAAGGTTTTTTTTTTCCCTGTTCTTATCTTGGATTTCTGTTCTCAAGTAGAAGCAAAATTTAGCAAATGGAGCTGTTCTTAAGTTGGATTGTTCTTAAGTAGAGACGTTCTTAAGTAGAGACCCCACTGTATCAACACTATCCTTGTGCCTGGTGTATTCATAATCTCAGTGAAGATCTTATTTGGCTATCATACTTTGGTGTTCAGCTGGATTCTGCTACTCTGTCAACCGTTATATTTAATAATATTCCTCCCTCTTTTTGGCATGATCCTACCTGGCCGCAGGTAAGTGCAAAGTCCTGCACCTTGGAAAAAGAAACCAATTGCTCAATTACAAGATGGGGGATACTTAGCTCAGCAAAATTACAAGTGAGAGGGATGTTGGAATTGTTGTAGATCGCAAGCTAAATGTGAGCCAACAGTGGCTTTTTTATTAATCCAGGTTTTCCAACTCTTCCTTCACTTTCTCCTTTCATGGGTTCACCATTTTGAATTCATTTATGGACTTGCAATGCCTTTAAATTGAGTACAGTGGTGCCTCACATAGCGATGATAATCGGTGCAGCAAAACTCGCTGCAAAGTGATTTCGTCGCTATGTGATATTAAAAAGCCCATATGAATGCATTGAAACCCCTTCAATGCATTCCTATGGGCTAAAATCCTCCATACGGCAGCCATTTTTGCTGCCCGGTAAGCGAGGAATCCATCCCAGAAAACACTGGGTGGCCATTTTTTTTACGTGGCGGTCATTTTGGAACCACCGATCAGCTGGTAAAAAATCATCACTTTGCGATGATCGGTAAGCGAAACAGGGTACCGATCATCACAAAGTGATTTTCCCCATAGGGAACATCGCAAAGCGATCACAAAAAGTTAATTGCTATGTGATTTCGTCATTAAACGGGGCACCCGTTAAGCAAGACACCACTGTACTGTACTGTGGAGGAAATTTGCAAGTAAACCATGGAACTTTTCCTGTAAAACCTCAATTCTAATCAAATCCTATCCTTGTATTTCTGAGTAAGCTGGTTGGATAGCTCTGTGGTTTAAATATTTGGTTCCAGAACCAGAGGTTCACTGCTCTGTCTCCCATGGGTAAGGTCAGCCTGTGTGGCCCTTGGGAAACTGCAGGGTCCCAGAAACAGGGAATGGGGAATGACTTTTGAGTATTCTCTACCTAGAAACCCCCCCCCCAAAAGGGTTGCCATCAGTCAGAATTGACTTTATGGCCCATGATTAATATTTCAGATAGTGGTTAATATTAATCAACTACAATATATTTTCCCATCCCTGTCCCTTTGGAAGTATCAGTTCAGGCAAGGTGAGTCCATGCTGTTTGCACAATACGGCTAATTTTTCAAATGTTGCCTGTAAAGCCTTCAGGAGACATATGCCTTTCAAAGGAGTCAAAGACAGAGCAAGCTCTTTGGTTTGACCTCCAGTTAGTTTCTGCTCTGTGCTATATTCTCAAAATATCTTCTTTGTTCTCTATCAGGTAACAAACTCGATGGCCAGAATTATTGAGAGCCACTTCTTCTGGCCCTGAAAAGAGTCAAGTGTGAAGCCAGGAAGAAAAGCATGGAAAAACCCATGAGCTAAAACAGAAATGGCTTAAACTCCTGAAGTGTGAAGACAGCGTCAGACCAGTGCTGCTAGTTCAGATTAAAGAACTCACCCTGGGGAGAAATCATACAAAAACATGGAATGTGAAAAGAATTTCAGCAGGAGAAGAAATCTGCGTTCACATCAAACTCACACAGGGAAGAAACTGTACAAATGCATGGAATGTGGAAAGAGCTTTTGTGAGAATGGTCAGCTTGGGAGACATCAAAGGACCCACACTGGGGAGAAACCACATAAATGCATGGAATGTGGAAAGAGCTTTAGTCACAATAGTCATCTTAGGGTACATCAAAGGACCCACACTGGGGAGAAACCACATAAATGCATGGGATGTGGAAAGAGCTTTAGTCGGAATGGTGACCTTAGATTACATCAAAGGACCCATACTGGGGAAAAGCCACATAAATGCATGGAATGCGGAAAGAGCTTTAGTCAGAGTGGTCATCTTAGTGTACATCAAAGGACCCATACTGGGGAGAAACCACATAAATGCATGGGATGTGGAAAGAGCTTTAGTCAGAGTGGTCATCTTAGTGTACATCAAAGGACCCACACTGGGGAGAAACCACATAAATGCATGGAATGTGGAAAGAGCTTTAGTCAGAGTGGTCAGCTTAGGAGACATCAAAGGACCCACACTGGGGAGAAACCACATAAATGCATGGAATGTGGAAAGAGCTTTAGTCGGAATGGTGACCTTAGATTACATCAAAGGACCCACACTGGGGAAAAGCCACATAAATGCATGGAATGCGGAAAGAGCTTTAGTCGCAGTGATTCCTTTAGGTTACATCAAAGGACCCACACTGGGGAGAAACCACATAAATGCATGGAATGTGGAAAGAGCTTTAGTCACAGTGTTAACCTTACGTTACATCAAAGGACCCACACTGGAGAAAAACCACATAAATGCATGGAATGTGGAAAGAGCTTTAGTCACAGTGGTGCCCTTAGGTTACATCAAAGGACCCACACTGGGGAGAAACCGCATAAATGCATGGAATGTGGAAAGAGCTTTAGTCAGAGTGGTCAGCTTAGGGTACATCAAAGGACCCACACTGGGGAGAAACCACATAAGTGCATGGAATGTGGAAAGAGCTTTAGTCGGAATGGTGACCTTAGAGTACATCAAAGGACCCACACTGGGGAGAAACCACATAAATGCATGGAATGTGGAAACAGCTTTAGTCAGAGTGGTCATCTTAGGTTACATCAAAGGACCCACACTAGGAACCTTCAGGATCTGTCCTTCCAGTGAGCACTCAGGGTTGATTTCCTTCAGAATGGATAGGTTTGTTCTCCGTGCAGTCTACTAGACTCTCAAGAGCCTTCTCCAGCACCACAGTTCAAAAGCAACAATTCTTTGCCTGTCAGCTTTATGGTCCAGCTCTCACTTCCCTACATCAGTACAGGAAAAACTATAGCTTCGACTACTCGGACTTTGGTCGGCAAGGTGATGTCTCTGCTTTTTAAGATGCTGTCTAGGTTTATAATTGCTTTCCTCGCAAGTAGCAGGTGTCTTTTAATTTTGTGGCTGCTGTCGCCATCTGCAGCAATCATAGAGCCCAATAAAGAACAATTTGTCATTGCCTCTGTATCTTCCCCTTCTATTTGACAGGAAGTGTTCGGACCAGTGGCCATGATCTTAGTTTTTTTTACCATTTTTTGCGCTCTCTTTCACCATCATAGGAGGTTCTTTAATTCCTCCTCACTTTCTGCCATCAGAGTGGTATCATCTGCATATCAGAGGTTGTTGATAGTTCTTCCAGCAGTCTTGATTCCGGCTTGGGATTCCTCCAGTCCAGCCTTTTGCATGATGTATTCTGCATATAAGTTAAATAAGCCGGGGGACAATATACAGCCTTGTACTTTCCCAATATTGAACCAATCAACCATTGCTTCCTGTCCCATATATAGATTTCTCAGGAGATACATGAGGTGGTCAGGCACTCCCCTTTCTTTAAGAACCTGCCATAGTTTGCTGTGGTTTTACACAGGCAAAGCAAAGCAAAGCGTGTTGCTTATATACTGCCCCTAGTGCTTCAAACGCTCTCTGGGTGGTTTACAAGTTATTTATGCAGGCTACACATTGCCGCCCCCCAACAAGCAGGGTACTCATTTTACCAACCTCGGAAGGATAGAAGGCTGAGTCAACCTTGAGCTGGCTACCTCGGACTGAACCCCAGGTCAAAGGCTTTTGCACAGTCAATGAAGGAGAAGGAGATGTTTTCCTTTTGTTGGAAAGCTTGGGGGAAGCTAAAAGGTAGATAAATATATGTAGATATAAATTCCAGAAAGGTTAATGAAAATAATAATATTAGATGCTTTGGCTCTTATGGTTTATATATAGAGCTTAAATATGAGTGAGTCACCATATTGATTATATAGACAAGATTAGACTTACAATGTCTTTTTACCTGTAAAAGTGGGGATCTTACAGAAATGTATTGAGCTGGCCTGGAGCTTCTGTGTGGGGAGGTGTGTATGGTTAAGCTACCTTTATGATGAAATTAGAATTGTTTATGATGAGTTCTGGTTAGAGGTGTACGCAGGTGGAAGAATATATAGGGACTTTATAGATAGCACTTTAAAAGCCAGTAAAAAGAATGAAATAAATGAATTCCTAGATTCACAAGGCTATAAATAATTAAAAATCCCTGGTTTATACATGGAGCAAAGAAATATAATAAAAATGGGGAAGTTACTTGTTGAATGTCTTAAATGGTTAATAAGTATAGGTAATGCTTAGATTACATTTTCTGATCACAGTTGTTTAGAAGGTATTGCTGACAAGTTAGAAACATGAAGATACTAAGTAACTTATGAACTATAATTGGTCTATGCAACTAAGAATGACTTGAATATAAGATCAATACAGGTTTAAGTTTATATATTAGACAATTTATTTATGTTAATCTTTAGGGTTTATGTAGTCAGAATTATATATTAAATGGATGTGGCCAAAAGATGCTTAGAAGGGCAATATGGTTTATGTAGTCAGGTTCATATGTTAGTTGGATTTATTCCCCCGCATATATGTTTTCCGTTTGTTTTGTATGCTTGTGTTTAATAAAAAGAAAAAAAGTGATTGGCCCTCTGGATGAGGAGGGACGGAAAGGGGAAGTAAAGGGAGACTTGGAGATTGCAGAGAAATTAAATGAGTTCTTTGAATTTGTCTTCACAACAGAAGACTTTAGGCAGATTCCGCTGCCCAAACAACTCTTGCTGACTAATGAATTGAATCAGATTAAAATAGAAGATTTTTAAACCTAATCAATAAATTAAAAATCAATAAGTCACCGGGCCCAGATGGCATCCACCCAACGGTTATTAAGGAACTGAGAAATGAAGTTGCTGAATTCTTAACTAAGATATACAACTTGTCATTTAAAACAGTCAATTCATTATATTTTACTTGCGAGTAGACTGCTATTTTTGTTCACATTGGAGGCACATATTTCTACCAATGGGGAATATCTACACCCCGAGAAGCTGGAAATAGATTTTCTGCCATTGGCAGGCTTCACTTCTCTCTCTCTCTCTCTCTTCCTTCCTTCCTTTTTCACATGTGGTTTTTTCTAGCAGCATCAGAAGTGGGTCTGTATAATTCTGATTCTTCTCTTTGCGACCTGGTGGGGAAAGGAAAGGAAAGGGGAGGGCCTCTCACTGGGGATCCAGCCAAGGGTTGGGCTCTGTCTCCGAAGGTCAGGAGAAAGGAAGGGCCCTCGTGGCTGCCCCAAGGCCAGCAGATGGAGGATGGGGTGGGGAGATCTTGTGGCCCTTCCATCGCCATGAATATTGTTATAAATCCCGGCTGAGCCCTCGGATCCTGTCCTAGAGAGATCGGCTGCTCGAAGTCATGGGAGTTTCCCGTCTTGGCTCAGGCCTTTCTTGGCTCACAGGCCCACAGACTCACTAATCACCTCTCTCTCACATAACTCATAACTCATCTCATATCTCCATACACACCCCTTTATAACCAAGCCACCCCCCCCCTTAGCACCACCTTCTGTTCCCTCATTGGCTCCTTTTCCACAGCTCAGCTGTGATGGACAGGTGAGGGCAGGGCTGAATGCTACATACCTCCCCCCTTAACAAGTTGTTTCATGGGGAAAAAGCTATAGTGCTTTACCCTCATGAACAACAAGGAGCTTGACAATATTACTTTATCCCAATATTACACTCACACTTACCACAACATTCACATAACATTACCCTCAAACTTAACACAACGTTCACCTAAACAATAATTCAACATCTTAATACATTAAATTTGCAATTTAGTTACTAGTTTCATAACATATCTCAACACTTACATTGTCTATACAGGTGCAAACTTAATAACATACCATAACATTTAAAAAACGTACATATAATTGCTCTTGAATACACAGCATATAACATGTTTTCACGTGTACATTAGCATTTTATTACTTTCACCATTATATTAGAGTCCTTTCATTTCTTCTCTAGTCTTCTGGTCTCGAGAGGGCATCAGCAACACCATTTTGAGTACCTTTTATTACACGTACTTCAAAATCAAAGTCCTGAAGAATCATGGCCCATCTCATCAGCTTGCTGTTATTGGCTTTTAGGGTCCTTAACCATAATGATGGGGAATGGTCAGTACACAGGACAAAATGTCTCCCCCATATATATCGCTTGAGTTTCCGAAGAGCGTACACTATTGCAAGACATTCTTTTTCAAAGGCAGAAAGATGTATTTCGCTTGCCTGCAGCTTCTTGCTCAGGTACGCCATGGGATGAAGTTCTCCGCTGTCGTCCTTCTGGCTCAGCACGGCTCCTAACCCGGTGTTGGATGCATTGGTGAAGGTGGTGAACTCGCGCTGGAAGTCTGGAGCTCTTAAGACTGGGTGGGTCATCAATGCCTCCTTCAGCTTCATGAACGCCTCCTCACAGCTGCTGGTCCACTGGATTCTATCTGCACTCTTCTTGCGTGTTAGGTCAGATAAAGGAGCGGCTATTTCACTAAATCTGGGAATGAACAGCTGCTGGTCCACTGGATACTATCTGTACTCTTCTTGTGTGTTAGGTCAGATAAAGGAGCGGCTATTTCACTAAATCTGGGAATGAACAGCTGCTGGTCCACTGGATACTATCTGCACTCTTCTTGCGTGTTAGGTCAGATAAAGGAGCGGCTATTTCGTTAAATCTAGGAATGAACCCCTGTAATAGCCAACTAACCCTAGAAAAGATCTGATCTTTTTCCGGATGGCGGGTCTAGGCCAGTTGCTAATAGCTTCAATTTTGGCTTCTAGGGGTTTAATTCTACCGCCCCCTACTATATGGCCTAAATATTTCAGCTCGGGGCTACCCAGCTGGCATTTACTAGCTTTCACTGTTAGCCCAGCTGTTTGCACTCTCTGCAGCACTGTCTCCAGGTGATACAGGTGATCTTTCCAGGTGTGACTAAAGATCTCTATATCATCGATGTAAGCCACTGTGAAGTTGCTAAGCCCTTGCAGAGTTTTGTCCATGAGTCTCTGAAAAGTTGCTGGTGAGTTTTGTGATGATTTGTGTTTTTATGTGTATTAGAATGGGATATGTAGTCCTAAGATTGTCCCAATAGCATCCATATTGATTTAAAGTCTGTTCTGTAGTAGGAAAGTTTTTCATGCTGTTTCAGAGAAGCTTCGCTCTCTGATTATCTCGTTGCTAAGATGAGTAGAGAGCAGAGACTTTCGTAGTCAAAATAATTCTGCCACAAAACATGATAACAACTCTCAAACTCTCATGAGAAAGTTAGGCGGGACAACAAGACCCAGGAGGGGGTGTTCCTTATGAAGAATTCTGGGAAGAAGAAGGGAGTTGGTAATGAGTGGAAAAAAGATGGAGTTGGACTGAGAAAGGTCAGACATGTGCTTTTTCCCATAATGGATTGTAATTTTACTATGGACTATTTTTCCTACCATGGACTGATGGAAGTCAACGGGATTTCATCTAGCATCAGCCTATGAAGACCCAAGACACGTGAGATGGACTGTGTTATGCTTTTTATTAGTTAGCATAATTCTATTTCTTTATTTTTATAGCTGGAGTGGGGAGGGGAGTATTCCGTTTGTCTTGATATGAAAATGTACCTACTGAACTATTTTACCATCAACTGAAACCTTTTCTAAAGCAATTATTTTCAATAAAGCAGTAATGATTTAATCTGCATGCATTGGTTCTTGTACAGACTAGCTGTATGTCTAATTGGCCATGTGTGTTTGCTACCAAAGATTTAGAGCCAGATTATTCTGAGTATAACTCATGGATTTGTCTGTGTGTGTTGCTTTCTTAATAAAGGAGATTGGCTTTTGAGGAAGAAGTTTAGACAGGACCTGGCTGAGACCTAAGTGGCTCTGCTCAGCATTCAGAGGTTTGTCTGAATTTTGGACTCATCCCAGTCTCCGGCACCCCCGTAAATCTCTTTGGAGATAAGGGGCTGCTTACAAGTTTCTCAATCCAAAACTCAGGACACAGAACTCATATAAACCGAAAGGGCTACAGAAGGCTGTCTTCTCCTGATCTTTGGGGTCTATTCTCACTTGCCAAAACCCTTTCACTAGATCTAGGCAGGATATGTATTGACATCCCCCTATGGTCTCTATTAGATCATCTAATCTGGGCATCGGATACGCATCCAGCTTGGTTACATGGTTCAGCTTCTTGCGCACCTTATCGACATATGGCCCAGTAACTCTATAAGGAGTGACCGCTTGTGGGGGTGCATCTCCTGTATCAATCTTGTGCACCACTCCCTTGGCTACCCCTGGTTTGTTGGAGAAGACCCGTTGGTATTTCATTACCTTCTTTTTGTTGCTCATCTTCAGGGTTATATCTTGCTTTCCCCCTCCCTTCCCAATATAGTAATTCATGTTTTTCATGGTCTGCTACTTTCATGGCAAACAGAACCATGTTCTCCCTATAGTAGGGCTTGATCATACGGCTCATATAACTAAGCCAAGACATCAGCCACAGTATGAGTCTCAATATTCCTCAAAGGAATAGCCTCAGGGTACCGTGTGGCATAATCAATGATGGTTAAGATAAATTGGTTCCCCCTTTGGGTGACTCTGGGCAATGGTACTATGATGTCCAGACCAATGCATTGGAGTGGGGTAGAAATGATTGGTAAAGGGGATAGCATTGCTTTAGTCCTATCATTGCTATTCCCCTGCCTTTGACACACATCACACCTTTGACATAAATCTTTTTTTTTCTAATTTTTTATTTTTTAATATAAGGGGTGACAAAAGGGAAAAGGGAACTTGGAATTTATGAGGAAGAGGAGAGACAATAACATACTAACAACCATTCTATACTTATTGCCATATTACATTATTCTGTTTACTCTTTTCTGCCTTCTAGCTTAAGTTCTCATTTCCATGTATGCTATTTACACGTTGCCTGTTAATTTAGTCCATTTATTGAATAGGTCCCATCTTTCTGTCTCCTTTTGTAGGGGATAATCCTTCATGACTTCTGATAAAATATCCATTTCTGCTATTTCCTGTATTTTTTCAATCAGATCCTCTTGCTTCGGTATTGTCAGAGTTTTCCAATTTTTAGCATATAAAATTCTAGCTGCTGTAACAATATACACAACTATATATTCCTTTGATTTGTCCACATTATCAGGTATCATACTCAATAGGAACAATTCTGGGGTTAATGGCACATTACAGAGCAATATTTGTTGTAACATAACATGTACTCTTTTCCAGTATTTTTTCGCTCTTTCGCATGACCATCACATATGATAATAACTTCCCACTTGTGTTTCACATTTCCAACAATTATTTGATACATCTGTATAAATCTTTGACAGTTTTTCTGGGGTCATGTGCCACCTATAAAACATTTTATATATATTCTCTTTAAAATTAACCGATCTTGTAAGTTTTATGTTACTTTGCCATATTTTCAGCCATTGGTCAATATCAATATTATGCCCTATATTTTGTGCCCACTTTATCATGCATTCCTTAACCATTTCATCCTGCATTTTAATTTCCAACATATAGTTATACATTTTCTTAACAATTTGTTCTTTTGAACCCAACAGCAGCTTATCAAAAAACGTTTGCTCTCAATAGAAACCCTCTATTTTATCTTTTGCATATCTAGATTCTAGCTGTGCTCTAGGCCACCAATCTATATAAACATTCTGTAATTCTAGTTCTTCCTTAGACCTTAATTCCCCATCTTTTTTTAGTAAATCTTGATATCTTAGTAAGTTTACTTTTGTCATGAATCTAGGTTGTGTAAAAGCCTCAATCGGTACACCCATACAGGTATTTTGTAGTAAATTTGTTGTATAATCTTTCTCCACATTCCCAATAACGCTCTTCTTATCACGTGTGAGTTAAAATTCTTTTGTTCTTTATCCTTTTTATACCATAGATAAGCATGCCATCCTAATTGCAAATCGTGTCCTTCCAAGTTACCCATTCTCTTATCCAATCTAGGATACAAGCTCTATAATACAGAACCCAATCCGGAAGACCAAAGCCACCCCTCTGTTTAGCATCTTGCATTGCCTTAATTTTAATTCTTGATTTTTTCCTTGCCATATAAATCTCATGATTATCTTGTTAAGTTCTTTTAAAAATGACTGTTTTAGTATGATAGGAATTGATTGGAATAAAAATAAAATTTTTGGCAAGATGTTCATTTTAATCGTTGCAGTTCTTCCCAACATTGATAGTTTTAGTTTATCCCATTTCTCCAAGTTGTTCTGTATCAATTTCATCAATTTCATGTAGTTATCTTTAAACAGTGTGCTTGTCCTCTTTGTGATTTGTATCCCTAGATATCGAATTTACTTTTCCTCTTGAAAGTTCGTCTTCTCTATTAGCACCTGCCTTTCTTCTTCTCTCATGTTTTTAGTGAGTATTTTGGTCTTCTTTTGATTTATTCTCATTCCTGCCATGTCACCAAAATTTTTTACCATTACCATCAAGTCTTCTATTGAGTGCAGTGGATCTTCCAATATAATGACTAAATCATCCGCAAAGACTTGAAGCTTATAGACTTGTCCTTTTACTTTTAGTCCTTTCACTTCCTTTTTTTCTCTAATTTGGTCATTTAATATTTCTAGAGTCAAGATGAATAGGAGTGGGGACAATGGACACCCCTGTCTGGTACCTTTCTGTATTTGGATTTCTTTTGACAGTTCGCCATTTATTCTTACTTTTGCCTTTTGTTCAGTATATATTGCTTTAATTAATTTCATAAATCTTTCTCCAACTTGCAGCGTTTCCAACACATATATCAAAAAATTCCAATCAAGATTATCAAAGGCTTTTTCTGCATCCAAGAATATCATGGCCATCTATTTCTCCGGGTGTGCTTCATAATATTCTAAGGAGTTTAAGACTATCCTTATATTATTCTTCATCTGTCTTTTTGGAAGAAACCCAGACTGATCTTGATGTATCAAATGAATTAAAACTCTTTTCATTCTAGTTGCCAAAATGATCGCATATATTTTGTAGTCCACATTCAGCAATGAAATCGGCCTATAATTTTGTATTTCTTTACCTTCCGTGTTTTCTTTATGTATAAGAGAGATTATCGCTTCAGTCCATGTTGCTGCTATTTTCCCCTCCTCTTCAATGCATTCTAGCAACTTCTTGAATGGCTGAAGTAACACTTCTTCCAGTTCTTTATAATATTCCGCTGGTAGCCCATCCAGGCCTGGTGCTTTTCCATTTTTTTTGTTTTTTAAGATCTTCTATAATTTCTGCATGTGTTATAGGCTCATTTAAGGATAGAATTTGTTCTTTAGTCAATTTCATTTTGTTATGCTTTAATATGTATTCTTCCTGGGTTCCTCTATCAACTTCTTTTTTCTTGTATAACTTATGATAATAATCTTTAGCGATTTTTTTAACTCTTGTTTAAATTTATCTATTCCCTTTTCATCTTTCAAAGTTCGGATTGTTGTCTTCTTCTCTTTCCTTAATTTATATGCTAGCCATCTTCCCCGTTTATTTGCGTTCTCAAAAAAGTTTTGCTTTGCAAATTTAAACTTCTTTGCAGTTTCTTCGGTGAGCAATATGTTAATCTGGTGTTGTATGGATTTTATCTTCTCTATCAATTCTTTATTGGTTGGATTTTGTTTCAACTGCCTTTCCTCTGATGCTAGCCTGTTTTCTAAGATCTCATATTTTTTCCGTCTTTCTCTTTTTTGTTTTGCTGCGAATCTTATGGCTATTCCTCTAAAGAAGGCCTTACTTGCCTCCCATTCCATAAACATTGAGATGTCTGGTCTCATATTCTGTTTAAAGAAAAAGTCCATTTCTTCTTTTGCTTGTTGCTTGAATTCTTCATTTTTTAAATGTAATGTATTAAGCCTCCAATTGAATTCTCTTGGTCTGCTGCCTACTTGTACCAGAATTGGATTATGATCTGCAAATGTATTAGGTAGTATATCTATTTGTTCCATTTTTTTCATTAAGTTTGTTGACATCCAGCATGCATCAATCCTTGACCATGATTTATGCCTGTTAGAATAGAAGGTATAATCTCTTGTCTTTGGGTTGCGTGTTCTCCATACATCTACAATGTTTATTTCTTCTGCTAGTTGTAGGAATTTTCTTGAAATCATACTTCTTTTCTTTTTGCTTGTTTTTTCTAATTTTGTGTCCAGTTCTCTGTCGAAGACAGCATTGAAATCTCCAATTACACAGTACTGATCATAATCCTTATTTGCCAATTCTCGTTGCAGTCCTTTATAAAAAATTTCTTGATTTCCATTTGGTGCATAAATATTGACTATTAGTAATTTATTGGATTCTCTTTGAACTTCCACCATTAGTATCCTTCCATCTTCTGAAGCAAAAATCAAGGCGGGTTCCCACTCCTTCTTAATGAAAGTAGCTACTCCTTTCTTCTTTTTGCTCACGTCTGAAGCTGCAAATAGTTTTCCTAATCTTGGCCACTCTAACAGTTTCAAATCTTTTCTTTGGACATGAGTTTCTTGGATGCATATAACATCAGCTTTCTGTTTCTGCAGTTGAAGAAGGATCCTTTTTTGCTTTTGGGGTGAGTTTAGGCCGTTTACATTTACTGATAAAATCTTCATTTGTTTTCTAGACATCTTGCTTGGAGTTACTATCCTTTTGTTTTTTCTTCGTCATACTTCTAGTACATCTTGGCTCAGTTGTTTCTTGTTCTCCTGACTTAGTGTCCGATTCTAGTTGCGATAGTTGCATTTGCTCCTCTCGCATTCTTTCTTCTGGTTCTTTATCGCCTGGTTTTCCCAGCTTCTTCTCATTTTTTCTATGAAATCTCTTGCTTTCATCGGAGATGTCATATTATATCTCTGCGTTTCGATCCGGAAAAATAACCCTTCTGGTGTTAACTATCTATATTGGATTCCATTTTTTGGAGTAGCTGTACCAAAGAAGTGTATTCCTTTCTTCTCTGTCTCACTTGCCACGGAATTTGTTTTAGGACGTTTATTTTTCTCTCTTCTATTATCAATTGATTTTCTTGTGACACCCTTAAAACCTTGTCTCTGATCGCCTTCTTTGTGAATTTCAAATGCACTTCTTTGGGTAGCTTATTTTTCCTAGCATATGCTGTACTCACTCTGAAGGCTGCTTCCAGACCTTGACGAAATTCCGCTACATCCGTCTCTATTGCTGGCACCAGGGCTTCACTCATTAATATCTCCAGATCTTCATTCTCCTTTTCTGGCACATTTTGAAATCTTAACATTTTCAGGGCCTTATCCATCTGTAACATATTAACTGGTCCTCACATTGCCTCTGGTTTTTCTGTATCTGTTGTATAGTTTCTTCAGTTCTGTCTAGTCTGGCATCTGTATTTATCATTTTTCCCTCTATATCTTGTGTTTTAGTTTTTATTTGCATCACTTCTTCCTTTGTTTCCCTAAGTTCTTCTTGCATATTTGTAATTTGGGTTGTCATTTGAGTCAATTTTTGATTAATTTGCTCAAACCCTGAGGTCAGCAAGCTCTGCATTTGTATTTGCCATTCCTTATCAGATTTTTCTGATTCCTGGGAGGTTAATTTCCCTAATGTTGATGTTTGGGCTGGGGAAGTCCCTGGTATTTGAGACTTCAGTTTCTTTGCAGCCATTGTACCCTCAACCCAATTTCAGCCCCCACAATCCACTGCCTCCCCTGTATCTTCCCCAATCTTTATGGAATATTACAGTAAATAGCACAAATTTCAAGTTAACACTTTAAATTTCCCTTCAATGTACCACAACTCTTAAGTTGCCTGCCAAGTCCTTCCACAAAAATCTGGGTTAAATAAACCTCCAGCAACACAAGAGTTGATACCCAGTCTTCCACCTACTTCTGGGGGCGGATGGGAAAGGAAACCAGAAGTAGGGCAATGGGGGGCAGGCTTGGAACAACAGGCTGTAGGTGAAGGGGGCACCCTGCGAACAGGTAAAAGGCCCCACACCAACGTTAGTCTTCCCGTTTGGTTCTAGAAAAGGCTTTTGGGGAAATTTCCAAGTTCTAATTTCCAAGGGGGCTTCAAGTTTGTTTGCGCAAGAATACCATATAATGTTCCAACATCCCAAGAGCTTTACCAGACAGTTAGATGAGCTGAAGAAATGAAGGAAATTCTAATTGTATGCAGTTTCACCAGAGAGAAAGCAAAAACAAAAAAACAAAAGATGGTTATTCCAGTATTCCCCCAGTCATCTTGTTCTTTCTAGAGCCAAATCAGCACCAGAAGAAGAAAGTTAAAAAAAACCTTGCATTTCCCACCTCGATTCAGCTCCATTCTTTGTATAAAATCTCCAAAAATCCCACAGGCTTTTTTTTCAAAAAAAAAATCAGTTAGATGTAATCCAGCTGGTGATGATATCCTGCTTTTGTCCAGTAGGTGTCGTCCTTCCCAGGCACAGTCTGTCTAGTCCATTATAAATCCACTTAGCACAGGTTTCCTTCAGCCAGCAAAGAGAGGGAGGGGTTCCCCCCCACAGAAACACAGTATCTTCCCAAAGTCTTAGAACCAGTATTCCATCCGCTATTAAAAGTTCAGTCAGATTTTTTATAACATCCAGACAGGATTTATCCACAATTGTTTATCATATTTCAACAAGGAATCTCCAGGCACGGCTTTTATTGTTCTGACCTTGGGATCGGCCCTTTGCCAAATTTAGTTTCATTTTCAGGCTCGTCCGCTTAAAGAAGAAAAAAGGGCAGATCATCAAAAAGCCCGCCGCCACGAAATTCCTTCAGTCCTTATCTCCTTGCCAGCTCATTAACTTGAAGGCTTCAAGTTTTATTTATTATTGTCCATTTTACTGCAATTATCTGCTCTCCCTTCTTCCTCGGACTTCGGAGTACTCACTGTTTCAACACCAAAGATGGCGCTCCCGCTTCCAGCCAGTGCTTCGTGAATCTCTTCAGAGGGAGAGAAAAAGGGCCGCCGCCCCATTCTCCCTCCTGGGCCCACGCTTAGCCAGAGTAGCGTCTCCTCGCCCCTCCTTGACTCCTGATGTCTCTAGGGGTCACCTGGCCAGATGGTTTTTGGCATCTCCCCCGGGAGCTCTGGGGAAACAGCCAAATAGCACAGTGACGAAGCTCCGCCCTCGACATAAATCTTTTATCTGCTTCCCCATCTCAGGCCAGTAAAAATTCTGTGCTATTCTTTGTCTGGTTTTGGTAATGCCTAAATGAGCAGAAAATATGTCTGAGTGTCCCCTTTCTATTATTTTCTGACGATATTTTAAAGGAACCACTTACTGCTTCTGAAGATGTTCCCCTCCCTTTCTGGGATTCACTAAGAACTTCCTGTATAATAGGTCCTTCCCTATACGGAACCTTTCAGGTCTTTTGGGGGTTAATGGTTCTTCAGTCAGGTTTTCAAAGCAGAGTTTCAGCGTGGAATCTGCCTTTTGTTCCTGAGTAAATGTATTGTCTTGGGGATTACTAAGCTGTAGTACCTCAGCTGAATTGCTATTGTCTGTCAATATCTCCACAGGAATTTCATCTTTTTCCTGAGCTGCCCTTTCATTTTCCTTTTGGGAGCGAGTCAGTACTAAAACTCTCTTCACACGCTCAGAGAGATCAATCCCAATCAAAACCGCCAATGGCAATTGCGCAGTTACACCAGCTCTCCATTTTCCTGCCCACCCTTGATATCTGATGGGTATTTCAGTGACTGGCAGAGTAACAGCTGCTCCTGCAATCCCCTTAACAGTCATGCTTTCCCCTTTCAAAATGTATTCCTGAGGGACAATATCAGGATGACATAAGGTTACTTGAGAGCATGAGTCCTTCAGAGCCACATATTTATTGTTATTAATAAAAATACTATCCCCAGAAAATTTCAAAAGCTCTTGGTTCGTCTTACTCAGGTAACAATGCTTAATTTCTGCCACAGGAAGATGAGGATCTGGTTCCCTGTTCTCAGCTTGTGTTAGGAGCTCAGCCTGGGTTGCCATCACACCTGACTCCTCCCTCTGAGTGTTAACTTGGTCCTGCTGTACACAGAATACAGCTTTAGGCTTAGGCAAAATTTCTTTTTGTGGCCCAACTTCTCTGTTTTTAACACATTGGGTTGAAATGTGGCCCTTTCCCCCACAACGGAAGCATGTTCTAAAGTTCATTTGAAGATCACCAGAGCTCTCAATTCCTTTTCCCTCCAAATTCTGGTTATGATCTGAGGGCTTGCCTATAAAATGGCCCCCAACCTTCGGTTGGTTCTTAAACTGCCCTCTGGGATTTTCATTTGTGTCCTCCCAAGCTTTCCTCACAACTTTTCCCTTAGAAAAGCTTGGTTTTCTAATTTGGGAAATAAAATCAGCGGCCTCCCCTGGTTTCTGAACATCTTTGGGCCTTATCTTTCTTTCAGAATCATTACCCTTTTCCACTTCAGCTTTGGGCTGTAAAACTTTTTCCTCAGCTCCAGCCACTATTTCAAATATCTTTGTAAAAGCTAGCCCCATTAGTCCATACTCAGATTTCAGTTGTTCATGGTATTCATGTGTCAGTTGATTAAAAATATTATCAATATCATCCATATAATTATTCCAGTCATCTCTATTATTCCTTTTCTCCATATTGGTCTTTTTTTCACTATTTCTTTTCCTTTGACATGTGTCACAACTCTGACAAAATTCTTTTATTTCCTTTCCCATTTTTGGCCAGTAGTAATTCTGGGATATTCTCTGCTTAGTCCCTATAATACCTAAATGTCCAGATAAGGTGTCTGTGTGACTTTTCCCATTATTTTCTGTCTGTACTTAGAAGGAACTATTAGCAGTTTTTCCCTCCTGGAGTTTATCAAGATCTATCTATATAAAAGGCCCTTTTCCTCAAAGTACTTCTCGGTGTTCTCAGGAGTTACTGGATATTTGCTCACCATCTTAAAGCATTGTTGTAACATTGAATCTGCTTCTTGATCCCATTTTCTGAATTCTATGGAGTCCTCCCCCCTTGAGGTGTCCCCCTCTTGATCTGAGATAATTTCTTCCTCAGATTCCCCAAGTTCTTTATCTGAACCATCTGCCATTTCAAACGGCACTTTTTCAGCCTTCTTTCCTTTAGTAAAAGGCATGTTACTTTACTCAGGCTCCTGATTCAATTTTCAAGCCTCAGTTTTTTAAAACAACGTGCACTTTTTTTAACTTCAGTGAGAGTCTGTGTTACAACTTAGCTTTCCCAGCACTCATCCACTGTTAAGCTACTGTTTCTAGGCTTCTGATCTCCAGCTAGGCCTTTCACCAAAGACAGAGTTTTCTCTCCCTGCCTCAGGCACCAATAACTCTAAATAACAGCTTCAACCTTTCCCAGTTTTAGCTGACTAGAGCCCCCTCAGCTTGTCTGCCCTTGGCCTTCGCGTTGTCCCCTCAGAACTCTCTCCTTAGAGCTCAGGACAAGCTAGTCAACCGGTCACAAATTCTGCTTGGGGTAGACTCCTTCCAGAATTGGTTTCCATAGACCCTGCCCCTATCTTAGTCCCCCAATCAGAGTTTCAGAGCCTTCCCACTAAGATTTCTTACCTTGAGTCAGCTCTAGGAAGTGACCCACTCATCCACTCAGATTCCCTGACTAAAATATACTCTTTTGCTCTGGGAATCTTTCTACTCCAAGGCGATACTGGATTAATTTCATATCCCACACGCTGGACACCAGATTTGTAGCGAGCGCGCTGAAGCCTGTGGTAAAAGCGTTCCTAAGAACTGCCTTTACACGAGACAGAGAGGGATTCAGAATGATTAGTCCCTAATGCCAGCAAAACCGGGTCTGGTAATTTTGCTCTAGGCGACTTCACACTCCTTCACCCAAGTCTGTCTCGATTTTAAATAAACAATCTGGAAGGTCTGCTCTTCCTCTTTTTACTTTAGGACCCTCTTTTGGTAATATGGTAATGTGGCCAGATCAAAACAATCTTAGTCAAAAATATCCAATTTACTACTGTAGCATGGTCTAAACAAGGAGACAGCTTACAGACAATTTGTCTTTTTATATTTTATTACAAAAGATAACATTTCAACAAGCTTAGTTTAACATCATTTAGTATTTCCAAAATAACCCCAGCCTTAGCCACCAGTTATTTCCTCTATAAAATGAAAACAATAAAATGTCTAACTAGATCTTAAATAAGCATTCTTACGCAATCCTTTTGATTAAAGTTCTGTCGGCTGCATTTCGCTCGGTGTCGTCTCTCTCTCCCTTCCATCTCTTTTCCGTCCTTCTTCTTCTCCTGTTCGCCCATCTTCCTTAAATTAAGAAGTTATGTCCTTGCCCATCGGAGCTGAGATAAGATAAGGGTCAGCTTACTCTTCTTAACTCTTTTTTTTTCTTTAGCTGGAGAAGAACTGACCTTGTACATTTTCTCTCTAATTAGCACCTGGGCATAAGCAGATTTCTAGCTTTTTTGTTGCAGCTCTGAACTAAATCCTATAAAATACAACACTATTCTATTTTCATAATCAAATCCATGACACGCCCCCCCTTAAAGATACAAAATACAGGACTATTAGAGTTCTTATTTTTATACTAACTTAACATTTGATTATGAAAGGTTAACAAGACTATATGTGAACTTACAATTATCTTAACCAAATATTAAGCTTATCAAAGTAATATCTCTTTACTCATAGCTAAGTACATCTCTATGAAAAATACAGAAAAAGAAAACAAGTTAATTTTAACCATGAATTCAAGGTAACCATATTACATCAGCATACAATTTTTTAACGGTCTGTTACATTAAGTTCGATTTTTCTCCCCACATTGTTACAATTAGAATTATTTGTAGATCTGTTTCTATACATTTTTAAACTATTTACATGATACATAACTGGTTTCTTGGATGAATTTAACATTTTCACAAGATAATTCAAATTTCCCACTTTTTGTATGATTTCCCCTGGACCTTCCCAGACTACTTCCAATTTTGAAGGTCTGAGCGGGTTTAGTACAAGTACCATATCACCCACTGCAAACTCTCGGTGACGAGCCTTCTTGTCATGATAGTATTTTTGTTTTATTTGGGATTTCAACAAATTGTCTCTTGCCAATTCTTGCACTGCTAGAAGTTTTTCTTGTAGTTTCCGGACGAAATCCGCGACTGGAACCGTGCTACTTCTGACCACACCTTCCCAGTCTGATCGCAGTAGATCTAATGGTCCTTGTAGGTTTTTCCCAAACACTACCTCACTCGGCGAAAAACCTCCCAGAGAAACATGAAGTGCACTTCTGTACGCAAACAAAACAAAAGGTAATAGTTCGTCCCAAATGTTTCCATATTCTTGGACTAGGGTTTTAATCATCCTCAACAAGGTTTGTTGTCCTCTTTCCACCATTCCGTGAGATTCTGGATGATAAGGAATGCTAAAGTTTAATTTAATTCCGCTGATCTCACAAATTCGGCTCATCAATTCACTTTTAAAAGCACCGGCTTGATCGCAAATAATTTGAGTTGGTATCCCTATTCTAGAGCATAAATCCACTACAACTCTAGCAATAGTTTGGGCCGAAAGATTGCTGATGGCGTATGCCTCGATCCATCTGCTGGCTTGACAGATGAACGATATGATGTATTTTTTCTTTGACTTAGTGGGTACAAAAGGTCCTAGTACGTCCATTTGAAGATATTGGAATACTTGATCTGGGATTTCTGTCAGTTGCATTTCTGCCTTTGTACTGTCGGTCTGTTTCCCCGTTCTCTGACAATAATTGCAGGAATTAACATAGTCCTTGACGTTTTTGGAAATGCCGGGCCAATAAAAATGCTGCGAAATCCTACTTAAAGTTTTTTGAATTCCAAGATGTCCGCTACTTGGACTATCATGGGCAAGTTGCAGAATTCTTTCTCTGTACTCTCTTGGAATGACTAGTTGTTGTACTGGTTCCGCTTGATCATTTGATTTGGGAAAATATTCTCGGTACAATAGTCCATTTTGTCCCCACAAAAAGGTTACTTTTTGTTGTACCGGTTGTACCGCGTAACTGTCGGCTTGAGACCTCAAAGAATCCAATGTAGGGTCTTCCATCTGTTTTCGTTTGAATTCCTCTGATCCCATTGGTACTAGTAGATCCTCTGGTTCAGTTTTTATCTCAGTTGTACTATCCGTTTCATCTGCAAGGGGTTGATGTTGCGTTACATGTCCATCTGATTGCTCCTCAGAGTTATCTTCAGTTGAGACTTGCTCTATAGCTTTGCTTCGCGCACGTGTCACTGCTTGTATGGAAGCTGATTTTAAAGTGTGTTGGTGGTTAAGAAAGGCTAGATCGTTTCCCAATAAAAAATCAGGTTTGCCTTCATGCACTAATAGATATTTTGCGCCTCTCCAATTCTTGTAGCTTAAGTGCACATACACGAGTGGTTCGACTCTCTCGATTACTTCTCCTGATCCATATGTTTTTACTGGGCATCTCAGGTTATTTAAGATTAGTGCCGGATCCACAAACTGTTTGTTAATTGAGGAGATATCTGCAGCGGTATCCCTAGAGGCATTTATAGTCAAATCTCCCGTAGAAAAATGTAGGGTTACTGGTTCCGAAAAACTTTTCAGTGACCAATATAACTGTTCTTCCGGTAGGATGCTACTGGGCTCTATAACTGAAAATTTCTCCCCTGAGGATGTCTGTTGGTTTACTGTCGTTGAAACTTGAGCTATTTGTAAGCCCATTATTCTTGGCACAATCCTTGGCTCCATTGCTTGCATTTCACTGCTTTCAGAAAAATTTGGATTGACTCCTCCTTGTCTCTGGGGTGGCACATTACATAGTTGATTAATTACATGTGGTTCTGTTGGTATTTCTTCTGGTATTTCTAGTGGTGTTGCACTGAGATAGTTGACCTTCGGGGTTGTTGATTTGTATTTCCGTTGAGCCGGTATGGGCGCCTTCTCGAATCTCTTTGGTGCTGGTAAGGGTGTCTGCTGAAATCTCCGTGGGGCAGGTAACGGGGTTTTGCCAACTGGCTTCTCCTCTTGACTAGTTGATCCCGCCAGTCATGGACAATCCCTTTTTAAATGGGCTCCTCCGCATTGAAAGCAAGTCAAGGGTGACCTAGTCTGGCTAGGGCCCATGCTTCTTCGCTCTCCAGCAAAAGACTGTCTTGGTTCAGGAACCACTGTTTTCTTGGATTCGTATTGACTCTGCCTCCTAAGCACTTCTGGAATAAGCCTTCCTCTGGTAATAGGTTCACTTTGCTTGAAGGAAATTAATTCATCGGTTTTGAGCGCCAACGTTTGGAGGTCTGTGCAATTTTTCTCCAATAAGCTACTCTTTAACTCTGGTGGTACTAAATTTAGAAAATGTTCTATATACAGTAGCATTCTTAAGTCCTTGAATGTATTGACCTTGGCAGCCTCTAACCAACTGTCGCCTAACACCTCTATTTGATCAGCAAGGGCAGAATAACTCATTTGAGGGGTCTTCCTAAATTTTCTAAACTGTTGCCTTAGCAGTTCTGGTGTAAAACCTTCTCTTTGGTAAACCAAAATTTTAAACTGTTCCCAAGTTAAATTTTGGCGGGAACTTCTTGCTAAAATGGTGGCTAACTCCCCGGAAACTTGTGATCGTAGAAGTTTTAAATATAATTGTGTTGGCACGTTCAGATCAGCACATGAAGATTCAAAAAGTGATACAAATGAAAAAATGTCATCACCCTCTTGGTAATATGGTAGGTTTCTCCTGTCAATGTTAGATATTGAGTCTCTGGCTTGTTGTTTCTCAGCAATTTGCTTCTCTAAAATCTGTAGTTTCATTTCGTGGTATCTTCTTGTTTGAAGTTCATTTGCTGTGTGTGCATTCACCCATTGTTTCTGGCAACCCAGGAAGTCTGCCATCATCAGGGTAAGCTGTTCTTGCAACTTGAGACTTATATCCTTTGCATCTATTGGACTGCTGCTGGCCTCTGCTCCAGCTGTTCCCCTCTGCATGGTTATTTCTCCTGTTAGCAGGTCCTGCTGAGTTGGAACTTGTTCCGCCCCAGGGTACTGCTGTGCCTTTCTTGGCTTCACTTTTGGTTTAACAACTTCTAGATTTGCTTCCATTAACCTTTGGGCATCTTCTTCATCCTCTGGGTTATCTACTTCCCAGTGTTCCACTGCTTCCAACATCTCCTTATCCACTGATACTTCAGGCAGTGAAAACCGACTGCTAAAAGCCATTTTTCCTTTTTTTTTTCTCTCCCTCCCTGCAGCCTTGGCTGAAGCACGGGAGGAGCAATAAAACAATTAAACTGTCAACTTTGACTGATCCTACTTTCCCTCCAGGAAATCCTTTTGGCTCTGGCTTGGGGTAGGAAATTTTCCTTTTTAAACTTTATTTACTCACTTTTAAATTACTTTTATTATCCTGGCTGCTCCTTATAGACTCCTGCTACACTCAAAACAATTTTGCCACTCTGTTACCTGAGTGAAACGAGCTGGCACTTTTTAAACAGCACAATGCTTGTTCCTTAGAACTCTTGAGCTACTGGCAGAATCTCTCCTTGCATTACTTTAGCCTGAGCTTTCTGCATAGGAGTCATCTCCAGTCACAATAATTTACAACCTTCCCTGCTTTGCTCTGAAGCTCACGCCAGAGAAGTTTCTCTTGTCCTTTATTTAGCAGTGTGTATCTGCTTGCTCACACATCTGCCTTCATAAAACAATTACCAGCGCTAATTCAGCCCTTGAGCAAAGCGCAAACCAAATCCCATCTGCCACTATACTATAAACACGGCACGTAAGGCTCAGATCCCAAGATGCCACCATGTGGTAAAAGCGTTCCTAAGAACTGCCTTTACACGAGACAGAGAGGGATTCAGAATGATTAGTCCCTAATGCCAGCAAAACCGGGTCTGGTAATTTTGCTCTAGGCGACTTCACACTCCTTCACCCAAGTCTGTCTCGATTTTAAATAAACAATCTGGAAGGTCTGCTCTTCCTCTTTTTACTTTAGGACCCTCTTTTGGTAATATGGTAATGTGGCCAGATCAAAACAATCTTAGTCAAAAATATCCAATTTACTACTGTAGCATGGTCTAAACAAGGAGACAGCTTACAGACAATTTGTCTTTTTATATTTTATTACAAAAGATAACATTTCAGCAAGCTTAGTTTAACATCATTTAGTATTTCCAAAATAACCCCAGCCTTAGCCACCAGTTATTTCCTCTATAAAATGAAAACAATAAAATGTCTAACTAGATCTTAAATAAGCATTCTTACGCAATCCTTTTGATTAAAGTTCTGTCGGCTGCATTTCGCTCGGTGTCGTCTCTCTCTCCCTTCCATCTCTTTTCCGTCCTTCTTCTTCTCCTGTTCGCCCATCTTCCTTAAATTAAGAAGTTATGTCCTTGCCCATCGGAGCTGAGATAAGATAGGGGTCAGCTTGCTCTTCTTAACTCTTTTTTTTTTCTTTAGCTGGAGAAGAACTGACCTTGTACATTTTCTCTCTAATTAGCACCTGGGCATAAGCAGATTTCTAGCTTTTTCGTTGCAGCTCTGAACTAAATCCTATAAAATACAACACTATTCTATTTTCATAATCAAATCCATGACAAAGCCTTTATTATTTCAGGCCTCCAGGAGTGCTCACTCTTCTTCTTCAGTTGCTGCCACAAATATTTTCAATTATTCACTGAGGCCAATATTTCTTCAACAAACTTAAACTTGTTTGTTTGATCAGGATTATATAATAGGTAAATCACAAGTTGCTAATCAATCTTTCTCACTCACTGAACTCACAGGCACACAGACTTTTCTCTCACTGACTTACAGGCTCACAGGCCCACAGACTCACTAATCACCTCTCTCTCACATAATTCATCTCATAACTCATCTCATATCTCCATACACACCCCTTTATAACCAAGCCACTCCCCCTTTAACACCACCTTCCGTTCCCTCATTGGCTCCTTTTCCACAGCTCAGCTGTGATGGACAGGTGAGGGCAGGGTTGAACACTACACTTCTGGCTGGCATCAGGGCCAGAGCCAGCCTCAATGTAGGCTGTGTGGATCTCAGGCCAGGAACTGACGGACTTTGGGGCACCCAGAACCAGGGGGGGGGAAACAAGGGAATGCCTCTTCCCTTTCGACTTAGAAGGCCAAGCTCTCCAGTTGTCACAGGGGCACTCCTCTGGGGAACCAAGCTGCCACCATAATTATCCTGTTGAAGAACAGGGATGATTGGACCTTTGGAACCCTCTGTTTACTTGTCTGGCAAAAAAATTTAATTGCTGGAATTGAACAGGGCAACTTTCCTGACCATTTCTATGCTGTGTCTCTTTTCGTCCAGAAAGTGGCAAAGATGATGAAACATTATTAAGGAGTGACCCAAAATCTGAATCGTGCTTTGTTTTTTCTGTCTTGGTAAGCGTTACTTCATTTTTTAAAAAAAGCTTAAAAATTACCTCTCTTTAGTGTCAGGATGTCCCTTAGAGAAGGAAAGTTATTTATTAGAATAAATGAACCATTAGGGCTCAACGTAAAGAACAATGATTGACAGCAGAATTATTTTGCTTCCAGCTACAAGCAAAAATAAAACAGAAAATGATATGGAACATTTCAAGAAACATTCTAGTAGCTGTCATTGTAGAAGAGGCAGCCCTGTTCGTCCGCACAAGCGTTATCCGGCAAAATCCAAAGAAACAAAACAAAACAAGGCACAAATGTATGGCACCTTATCGGCTAACCATTATATTTTCATGTGAGCCTTTGTGGACATGCCCACTTGATCAGACATACGGAAACAGAGTGAAAAATAACGGGTGAAATAATCCGTTTCATAACAGAGCACAGCTGAGAATAAAGCTGGAGGCAGAACCTGGGGGGGGGGATCCTGCGACCAGGGATCAGAGCTGGCAGGGGTTTGACAGGGAACAGAAAGGAAGGAAAGGGAGGAAGGAAGGAAAAGCCTTCATCTGGAGGAAGGAGGAGAAAAGAAAGAAAGAAAGAAAGGGGAGAGACCCCGGAGACCGAGGGCAGATCCGTGGACTCGCCCAGCTACCTTTCAGGGAACACAATAAAGGGAAAGGGCATGAAATCCCTCCTGCCACTGCTTAGTTTCTTCTTCTTCTTCTTCTGGTTTTTGGATTGTTTTGGTCTATTTATTGAGGATTTTAATTTTATTGCCTTTTTTTTTTTTACTGTAGACTGTGCGCAGAGTAGCTCCGTCTAGGTGGGGGGGGTATAAAAGCTAAACAAAGACTAGAGAAGGGGATCAAAGCCAAAAGGCCAAAGGGAGGATGGAGGGAAGAGATGCTTCAGTTGTGGGGATCTGCAGATGTTTGTGCAACGTTTGTCTTAGTGCCCGAGTGTGACACGGTGTGTGTGTGCACGCAAGGCGTGTCAAACGGGCGGCCCTGTGGGGAAGAAGCCTTGAGAGAACCAGAGCAGCGAGAAGAGGTCTAAAAGGAAGTCGAAGTCTAACATGTCCATCATCCTCCTTGAGGTCTCGAGCAGAAAGCTATTTCCCCTCTCACGCAATACCAGAACCCTCAGGGGGGGGCATCCACTCCAATGGGGTGGTGCTGGAGCAAGAACCGAGGAAATAGTCCTTGACTTAGCATGTTAGTCTGTGGAACTCCTCGCCACAGGATGTGGTGTCCGGTAGGATCTCCCAGAGAGCCGGGGAGCGAGGTGCCCCTTGCCCCTGAGCCCCCCGGCTCCCTCCTTGCCCCCCTTCAGGGAAAAAGCCAGGGGGGGACCGAGGGGGGGGGTTGGCGGCGGATCGTGGCCTGGAGGGCAGGAAAGCAGCGGCCGTTTCATTCCCCCCCGAATAGGCTCCTCCTGCCCATTCTCCCCCCCCTCTGGTCCACCAGGGGGGCATTGGATGGGGGGCAGAGGAGTCGTCTGTGTGTGTGTGTGTGTGTGTGTGTGTGTGTGTGTGTGTGTGCGCGCGCGTGCACCCATAGGCAGCCCCCCCGCCCCCTATTTCCTTCAGGAGTGGGGGGATAGGAGGGGGCCCAAGTAAGTAGGGCTTGGAAGGGAGGGGCAGAAGACAAGGGGCTGGCTGGGAGGGAAGGAGGGATGTGGATGATGAGGATGATATTTCATGTCTATGGCAGCCAAGGTGGTTGCTGATGCTGCCCCTGCAAGGGAGGGAAGTTCCTAGAACGCCAACCAGGCCCTGACCTGAACCCAGACCCTGACCCTCCATCCCACCCCCTTCTCTTCCCACCCAGAGCAATGGGGGGGCAGGAGAGCCCCTGGGGGGGAAGAGAGGGGCTGCCCCTTTCCTACACTGGGAAAAGTGGGTGTGGGTGTGGGTGTAGCCTTGCCTCAGGTTTGCTGCTGCTGGTTTTAGGTTTATAAAAATATTCTCAGGAAATTGTCTGAATCTCCTCTTGGTTTCCAGGAAGAGACTTTCTTAGAGGCAGGAAATTCAGTCATTAGATTCTTAATTAGCTTAGAATTCATTCATTCAGAATTACTTTCCTCTTTGCTTGTTTATGTCTTGCTGTTTTCATTGGCGCAGGGGATGGTGGTTGGCTGGATGGCCAAACCTTGGGGGCCAGAGAGGCTGAGCGAAGGTCCGCCTGCAAGGTCTTAAAAAGCAATCGGAAGTTGTGTGTCATCATCACACGGGGGGTGCCGGACCACAACATTCTTCTGGCTTAGGCGCTTTCCAGTTTTTCATGCCTCTGTGAAATAGTACGGGGAATTAATGGAAACCTGAAACACTCCACAGGCTGAGGGTCGAGGGGGTTGAACAGGAGTCCGTCCCCCCAGCACCCCTGCCGTTCCCAGAGCGACACCACACAAGGGAACATCCCAGAATCTGACTCCCCTTTTTCATCAAGTGACCACTCCTCCCCCAGACACAAAGCCATGGTCAGGGCTGTGAAGGGCAAAGAGCAGAAGAGGGTCTCCCGCAGAGTCCAGGGGTCCCCAAACTTGGGCCTCCAGAGGTTCTTGGACTGTAACTCCCAGAAGCCTTCACCATCGTCTCTGCTGGCCAGGATTTCTGGGAGCGGAAGTACCAAGAACATCCGGAGGCCCAAGGTTGGGGGGGACCCCCTGATGTAGACCCCCTGGACGGCTGCCTTGGGTGGTTGCCAACCTTCAGCCACCCTTTGCTCTGTCTGGCTTGGCCTCCTTTTTCCTGCTGGCAAGGCGGGCACGAGATTGTGCAGCATTTTTGGGCTATTTCCTGGCTTTTGGAATCGTAGGTATAGGAGCACACAATCCCCCCCCCCCAATTCATAAACTGGAGGTATTTTTTAAAGAATTGAATTCTCCAGATTGTCAAAAAGACAAAGGCTTCTATGCTAAGGGAAAGTTTTTGGTTTTATCTATATGAGAAGGCTCCAGAATTATTTGTTTTTATTTTTCTCTCCCAAGGACGAGGTGAGACTCACCTGATGCTCTCCGGCGTTTCTCTGGATGAAAAGACAAGAATCAAACTCCGAAGCCCCCCAAAAACTTGAATAGCAGGTGAGATCTCTTTCATTCTTTGGGACCAGAAGCACCCCTGTGTTTGTTTATTTATTAAACAGCAACCCTATCATTAGCAGGACGCTAATCCTGAATTACATCAGTATTTCAGAGAATTTTAGCCCACTCGCAGGAAGCATCAGGAGCATTTGGAGAACGCCTTCTACCAGACCTTCCATGGTGCCTGGTGAGGGCAAAAGGGGACACCGAGATGGGGCGTGACAGTGCAAAGGAGACCGAGTTGGTGTGAAATCCCCATATTCTGAGGTTCACTTTGAGTCTCTTCTGTCAATTTCGTTCTGTCGCCCCGTTCTGGAGACCTCTGGTTTGTGAAAGGAAGCACACACTCTCAGTTCTATGGCTGAGTGTGGGTTCAAACCCGGCTTGTGTGGGTCCCAGTTTTACTGTCTGCAGCAGTGCCTCTATGAACATGTGCAGAGTTTTTTTGGTTCCCAGTCCCGCTTGGCTCAACCCTGTGGTCACCAAGAGCAGGTGCTGTTGGTGAGATTCCAACCCTGGACAGGCTAGCATGGGGCCTCCCTGGAATTTCTCCTTTCCTCTTTTGGGATCCAAGAGGGTGAAGTGAAGAATTCACTCCTGCATGTGGGGATTCTTGGAGAGGGAAAGATGGAGGAGAGCCAAACCACAAAATGTTTCATTTTATATTCCTTTATCTTTTGACTTATCTCGTTCCTCAACCTATCCAAATTCATTTTAATTTCATCTTGTAAATTCCAAGTGATCTTTACTTTGGGAAGAAAGTAAATTAAAAAGCAAAGGCTGAGGAGGTCTGTTCCGTGCACACGGGGGTTGGTGGTCGGGTGGGTGAGCTTTCCTTCATTGGGGCCAACTGTGAAATTCCAGTCTGGTGTGTAAGCTTTGGAGACCTCCAGAACTCTTCATCAGCCTCAATAGTGCTTATGTCGGAGTGGCACAGTTTTTTAGCAGCGCCTGTTGCCGAAGCTCCTTGTTCCAGTCCCAGCAGTCAAGAAAATCAGGCAGACTTCTAGTCTATTGCCATTTATATACAGCAGCAACAGCATAACACTCCACAACCCTCTGCATGAGCCAAGAGAAAGACGTCATTACCTGGTGGCCATATAGACTATCCCACACTGTCCAGTCAGTTGTCAGAGGCCTGACATGATCATCATCCTTAAGATGTGTATTCCCGTGTCCTTGTCGGGCACACCTGCTGACACTTTGTACGTGATCTCTGTGCCAAGTGTTCATGGCTGTAAAATTCAGGTTCTGTTTTATTTGGCTTATTTTATATAACCTGACAGTGTGAATGTGGGATATTGTACCTCTGTAGCTGTGATTCAAAAAAAAAGGTCCAATGTGTTGCCAGCAGGAGAAAAAGTTGCCAGGCTTCCCATAGGAAAGGGCAGCCTGAATATTGACAGCAGGACTGGGAGCAGTGAAAATGGTCTACCCAGGACACTCTCTCTTCTGTTCCCTGCCATCCACACTTGGTGAAAAACAGCCCTGACCTTTGCCTTGGGTTTGGAGAGAAGCGGTGGACTGTCAGACTGTCAGCTTCTGGGATTTCCCCTTGTGGGATGTCGCTCTGTGAACGGTAGTGGTTATGGGGGGAGTCCTGCTCTACCTCTTGGCCTCTGGAGTGTCTCTGGGTTCCATGGTTTCCCGTACTATTTCCCACCATTACAAAATGGGGGATACCTGGTGTGACAAACCCAGACCTACTGGGATCTGCCACACAGTTACACTAAGCTGCCACCAACCATTCCCTATAAGAAGTCACACAGACCAGGGATGGATTTTTAAACAATAAAAAGAATAAGGTTTATTTTAAATACACACAGGGAAAAATAAACAATCAGGTGAATAGGATAAAGTAACGTGGCTTATTCTCACTCATACAAGCATACAGTTTGGTTCACCCAGAACCCTTAACTTGTAGCACAGACCCTGAACCTATCTGTTCTGGCTAACCAACAGACACCTGAACCTATCAGGTTGGTACTCTGACACACAGAAGTACCCTGTCTGACACACAGACTCCCACAACAGCTTCTTCTTCCCAGCTGCTGCTTCGTCACATCCCAGTGTCTCTCAGCATCTCCCAGTGTGTCTCTCACCACACAGGCTTCACATTTATATAGTACAGCCCCTCCTCCTGATGTCCCGCCTTCCACTCCCCATAGGATGGAACTTTCCCTCCAAACCCATGACAGACAGGTAACATCAGTGCTGTTATGTAACACCTGGCTCAGCATTACTAGGAGCGGGAAGGACCTTGGAATCATCTTAGATCACAAGATGAGCCAAAAGTGTGATGTGGCTGCAAAAAAGGCCAGTGCTATTTAGGCTGCATTAAGAGAGGGAGAGTCTCGACTTCCGGCTTGATGTTGCGACGAGACAGCAGGAGGAGGACAGAGCTCTGTCCCTCTGGGCTGAATTCTGACCCTGTTTGGGACACCATAGGGTGTCGGAACCACCCTGGAGGGGTGGTGAACTGGGGGGGAAGCCTGTTGATCATGGAGGGGGGCGGCCACCCCATTTGATCCAGGAAACTCCCTAATCAGCCAACGGGCAGAAACAAGCAGCTTCAGCTGGCTTGCAAGTCACTGGCAGCCAGCCATGAGAAGCAACACCAGCATCTGGCATCGCTGTTTTCCATCGGGTGAGATATTTCTTTACAAATAATTGCCTACGTACCCCTGGAAGAAATAATTTCTATATATAGGGGGGAGGAAGAATTGCTATCTTATCTCAGTAACTTATAAAAGCGGCAAAAAATCTGGTGAGAGGGATAGCTGAAGAAAATAACATTTTTAAAAATATACTTCAAGAATATTACAATTTTGTGTTATAAGCTTAAGAGAATTCTCCTGCTAGCAAAGTCCGGACATTGTTTTGATTACGGAAACTTGTTTGGCATGGATCCCAGGAGAGGTGGCCTTGAACATTCAGCTATTGTTTAAGTCTGAGAATCTGTTTGCTTCTTCTTGATTTTTTTTCTTCTTGCTCCTGGCTGGGGGAATTAACCCTAAAATGGACTTTTTAAAAACTGTTCCTTGGACATTCCTAAATCTGTGAAGTTAGGCCATCAGGCCACGGATACAAATATTGTACCCTGGTATTTGGGGGTCCGAAATTGGTTCGGGCCTACCTAGCCAAGCAGACCTTTTGAAATGACTCAGGGGACTTTGAATATCTGTGTATAGCAGGAACAGAATGGCACAACAAGGAGAATTTTGGAATGAAATAAAATCTACTCTTCAAACAATATTAGTAACAGTGAGATCCCACTATCAAGAAGCAAAACTATTTTATCAACATCAGGAGAAGGACAGTTTACAAACAACGGAACAATGAAGGAGGAAATGAGAATATTCCAGATGATGTATGCCAATCAAAGCAGGAGCACGAGAGGAGAGTGTGATGAGATGGGTTTTTAAGTTAAAATCTTTTAAGGCATATGGGTTTTGTAATTATGAAGTGAGCCAGAGAGGTTCCATTTTGTTTCTTTGTATATAGTATCTGTGCTATGCTGACAAATTGTTTTCTAGGCGAGCAGAGAGAATGTTATTCTGAAGGCCTGAGAAAGGACTGTGTGATTAGATAGATGGGAATTGTTGTGACTCTTTGAGAAACCACCGTAAACCCAAATAACATCTGCTGTGTATGAGAAAGAATTCATGTGATGTAACAGGACTGTTTGCCTAGTAACAAACTCTGATTGGATGACATTGTGGGAAGGTGCATTAGGCCCTTGCCAGTTACTCTTGAAAAAGGAACTTTTTACCTATGGACATTGTCTTTCCAAGACCGACCTTTCAGTGATTCGTGACCTACACTTCAGCCATTTGGGACTTACCCTGATGTCTTTAGAGAGAGTTTGGTGGCCTACCTACATGGACTGGTTTCTATGCTTTGCTGGATTACTTTTGGACTTATGGGATTTTTCCTAAGGACTATGCATGGACTATTTTCTATGGACTGTTCTATGGAATATTCTTTATGGACTTCTTTTCTTGGAATACTCCATATGGACTATGCTCTTGTAATTTTGTAAGGACTATGGTATATTTACTGGATTTTTCTTTTCTAAGGACTATGGGACATATAATGGATTTTTACTTTTGTTTAGGGGTTTTTATTCTATAGGATCACTGAGGACTATAGCCTTTTTATAACCAACTTGGATTATTTTGTTTACTAATGATTTCTTGTTCTGGAACTGATTTGATTCTTTTTAATGTCTTTTTGTATTTTTAATAAGGTTTTTGAATACTTTTCTATTTTTCATGTTTTCTTTGCCTCACTACATCTTTGTAACTAAACAGCACAATGCTAGTTTATTTGTTTTGGTTTAATTTGGCTTTGAATATTTAGTAACATGCTTTTTCTTTAATAAAATAAAGATTATAAAACTCATTTGGTTTCCTGAACAGTACACTTGCCATAGGGTCATCTGAGAGTGCTGCCTCGGCCTAGCTTACTTAGAGTCCTGTCAGTGGTGCAAGTTAAGTCTAAGGACTACAAAGCCCACTTGACCTTTTCACAATAATATCTGAGAGTACCAGGGTGTTCTTATGTGGGCAGACCTGCTAGAAGGAGTGTTGTAGCATGGCTGGCTGAATTGGACTCTTTCAGCCCATTTTAGCATGTGCAAACTCCTGATTGCTCTCTGTCCAAGCTTACACATGTGTTTTCGAACCCGTGTTCGTCACAGAGAGTACCAAGGGAAGATAAAGAGATAACAACAGCAAAAATAACCAAAAAAAGCCTGGAAGGTCCATTGAAGATAGACCAAGTACACAAAGAATTAGTGGACATAAACCAGATGTATAAAATAGATTCAGAGGATATGAAAGATGGTAGAATGCTTAGAGATACAGAAATACCAAATGAGAAAAGAGAAATCACACTGGGCCATGGATCTGGGACCATTTTCAATAAGAATGTCATCAGAGGATATTGAGAATATTATATAATATGAGAGAAATATTATGATAGTAGTCATACTGTATATTAAAACTTGTACATGAATGGTTTGAATGTTTAAAAGATGTTTGGAACTTCGGGGGACAACCGGGAAGATATTCTGATGTAAAAAATAAATAATTGTAAGCAAGTATGTAACACGATGCTTGACAAGCATAAATAATATAGATAGATTGAAAAACTAATAAAATGTTTATTAAAAAAAAGAGAGGGAGAGTCTCCAAATCCCATGAGGTGCTAGTTCCCTGCTCCTTGGTCAACCTAATCCTCCTTGTTTCTGATATTAATACCAGTACTTTTTATTAATCCTTGCTTTTTCATCTCCATTTCAAAATCTGGTAATTATGTTTTGCCAGTCTGTCAAATCTTTCTTTATTGGTTTCATCCTAAAGAAAAAATACTTTTACGTAGTAACCCTTTGTCACACATTACATAGTACATCAAATTAGGCTTTCCTTACTACCCTCTCTTACAAATTATCTTCCATATTTCCATCATATCTTTCTCCGTTTTGTCTAATATATGTTTATGTTGTAAAATGTCAAGAAAACTTTTGATACGTGGACACAAACAGTGGCCTTGATGGAAGCATAGATGTTGCCCCTCTGGAAGGAATGAGAAGAGAGCTGACAGAAACTCCGTGCTTTGTCTTTCTCTCCGGATGCAAAAACCTATGACAGGCAAATGTAATTACAGTGGTGCCTCGCATAACGTTTTTAATTGGTTAAAAAAAAAAAACTTATGCGAAAAAAACTTTATGCGAAACACCATTTCCCATAGGAATGCATTGGAAACCGGTTAATCCGTTCCAATAGGCACGGATTGGCGTCCTTAAGCGAAAAAACCCATAGAAAACATTGTCAAACGATACAATGTTTCCTCCATTGGAATGTATTGAAGCCGACTCAATACATTTCAATGGCTTTGCGAAGTCAATTTTTGCAAATTTAAGTGTGTCATAAAAGGGTCAAAATGGTTTTAAATGCTTGGATTAGCTTCTGCACCCTCTAAAACGGATGCAAAAGTTAATTTGGCTTTGATCTGACTTTTCGTTAATTTATGGTGAATTTTTCCCCCCAACTTTTGACAGCTGTCAAAATCTGACAGCTCCATTGTTTCCTATGGGGGAGAAAAAAATTCACAAAAAAATAACGAAAAGTCAGATCAATGCCAAATTAAGTATGCACACATTTAAGAAGGTGCACTAACGATTCCAAGCATTTAAAACCATTTTCAACATGTTAAGACACTTTTGTAATTGAAAAAATGAACATCGTTAAGTGAAGCAGGGGACCTAAAACAAAAAACGTTAAGCGAAGCATGGTCCCAAAATCGCTATGTGAAAATCGCCCATAGGGAAAAACGTTATACGAAGCACAATCTGACTCTGAAAAAATAAACGTTAAGCGAAAAAAACGTTAAACGAAGCAAACGTTATGCAAGGCACCACTGTATAAAAATAGATAAAGGTAAAGGTGAAGGTTCCCCTTGACAATTTTTGTCCAGTTGTGTTCGACTCTAGGGGGTGGTGCTCATCCCCGTTTCCAAGCCATAGAGCCAGCGTTTGTCCGAAGACAATCTTCCGTGGTCACATGGCCAGTGCGACTTAGACACGGAACGCTGTTACCTTCCCACCGAGGTGGTCCCTATTGATCTAATTGCATTTGCATGCTTTCGAACCGCTAGGTTGGCGGGAGCTGGGACAGGCGACGGGCGCTCACTCCGTCGCGTGGATTCGATCTGACGACTGCTGGTCTTCTGACCCTGCAGCACAGGCTTCTGCGGTTTAGCCCACAGCGCCACCACATCCCTAATTATAAAAATACTTTGTATTTAAACATTTAATTTAATAGCTTAACTTCAGCATAACAGTGTGTACAGAGCATGTAATGACTGTTTGCTCACGAACCCACTGTCAGCCTGACCGCCCTTAAGCAAAGGTGCAGCAACAAATGCTCCTACCTGAGCTTCTTTTATACAGACTTCAGCCCCTTCAGGGGTCTGGCTGACCTACACGTAGTTTGTTTCTTCAGCTTTCCTATTTTTTATTATTTATTTATTTTATTTTATTTCTACCCCACCTATCTATAGCTGCCCAGAGTAGTATAATATACCAGATGGATGGGATATAAATCAAATCAATCAAATAAATAAATAAATAAATAACTATCTGGTCAAACAACCACTCCTATGTGAGTATGTTGAAGACTTTATTATTTGATCTGTTTATATTAAGTTACAGGTTTTTCCCCTCCCCTTTCTCTTATTTCTCCCTCTCTTGGTTGTCTTTCTCTTCCTCTTCTCCCCCTTCGTTCGGTCATGGAATGGAAGGCCTGCCCTCCAAGCGAGGGGCCCCAAAACATCTCTGTGGTCACGGGTAGGGGAAGATATGGCATTGGCCCCGTCCCTGCTCGTGTTAGAAGAACAACGGATAGATGCTTAAAACCTGTTCATTGTTCTGAGACGGTGTCCAACCCCCAGTATTGAGGTAGCCAGTCCAGTTGTCCATCCACTCTGCTCCTGGTGTTGTTCAATGCCAGGTCTGTATCCAACAAGGCCCAAGTAATTTACGATCTTATTTTGGAGCAGGATGCAGACCTGGCATGAATAACCGAAACATGGATTGGCGGAGAAGGGGGCCCTCCCCTAGCACTCCTCTGTCCGCCCGGTTATGCTGTCCAGGGTAGACTGGAGGGTCGGGGGGGAGTTACCATTGTCTATAAATCCAACCTGAGGTCACTAGGCACTCCTCAGTGGTAAAACCGGGTCTTGAGGCCCTCCACGTGTCGGTTGGGGCCAGAGATGGTATTGGGATCTTGCTGGGCTATCGTGCTCCCCGCGACTCAGCCATTTCCCTACTGGAGTGGGTGGACTTTGTCTCCGTGGCACTGTTGGATTCCCCAGGGCTATTGGTTTTGGGGGATTTCAACGTGCATGCGGGGGCAGAGACCTCCGGGCCAGCTCTTGAGTTCTTGGAGACCATGGCCTTCCTGAACATGTCCCAGCATATCAACGGCCCCACCCACGTGGGCAGCCACACACTTGACCTGGTTTTTTCCACTAATGGGAGTGAGAGTGGTCCGATGGTGTCTGACCTCGAGTCAGTACCCTTGTCATGGTTGGACCATCACCTAATAAAATGCATCCTCAAAATGGCTCTCCCCCCTCGCAGGGAGCATGGACCTATTGTCATGGTCTGCCCTCGAAGGCTACTGGATCCCGTTGGATTCCAGGATGCCATGAGAGGTGTCACGGCTGAACTGGCTGGCGCTCCTGTCGACGCTCTGGTTGACGGTTGGTTCTCAGCCACGGCTAGGGCTGTAGACATGATCGCTCCTAAATGCCCTCTCTGCCGTAGAGACCGCCCGGCGCCCTGGTTTAACCAGGATCTCCAGGCGTTGAAGCGGGTCAGGAGATGGCTAGAGCGCAAATGGAGAAAGGACCCGACGGATTTTAATTGGATAGCTGTTAAGGTCACTACTAACCTTTATCTGGCCAAGGTAAAGGCTGCCAGTCGAGCATACTTCGCTAACCGGATAAGCGAAGCGTCCAACCAGCAGGCGGAGTTATTCCGTATAGTACGCGACCTATCCAGAGTTGGTCTGGGTGATTTTTAAAATCAAAAGTGGAGGCCATCCGCCGGGACCTCTCCCCTTTTTTGAATACAGTGAGTCGAGCAGAGATGTCCAGCGCTCCGCCTTGCCCGGTGATTCTTGACTCCTTTCAGCCTGTCACGCCTGACTCTGTGGCCAGGGTGCTTGATCGCTGTCGTGCCACCTCCTCCTCCTTGGACCCTTTCCCGGCCTGGCTAATCAAATCAGCCAGGCCTTCAACAACGGAATGGGCCACGGCTATAATTAATGGGTCTTTCCTTGAGGGCAGATTTCCATCCGCCCTGAAGGAGACACTCATTAGGCCCATTAGGAAGAAACCCAGTTTGGTGGCGGAGGAAATTGGGAACTATAGGCCCATCGCCAATATTTCTTTCCTAAGCAAGGTGGTCGAGAGGGTGGTGGCCGATCAGCTTCAGGCGCTCCTGGATGAAACAGATGCCCTGGATCCATTTCAGTCGGGCCTCAGGCCATGCCACGGGACACAGACGGCATTGGTCGCCCTGTGTGATGACCTATTGAGGGAGGCTGACAGGGGCAAAGTGTCCCTGCCGGTCCTCCTCGATATCTCAGCAGCCTTTGATACCATTGACCATGGTATCCTCCTGGGGAGGCTCTCCGAGTTGGGAATAGGTGGCCTGGCATTGGCCTGGCTCCGTTCCTTCTTGGAGGACCGCCCCCAGAGAGTGCAGCTTGGGGAGAGGGTCTCGGCCCCGTGGAGCCTCAATTGTGGGGTTCCACAGGGGTCAATTATCTCCCCAATGCTGTTTAACATCTACATGAGGCCGCTGGGTGGGGTCATCAGGGGATGTGGAGCCTTGTGTCATCAGTATGCCAATGACACCCAGCTCTACATCTCTTTTCCACCTACCGCAGGTGATGCCGTCCTGTCCCTTCAGCGCTGCCTGGAGGCCGTACTGCAATGGATGCAGGAGAACGGGCTGAGGCTGAACCCGGACAAGACGGAGGTGCTGAGGGTGGGCGCCCCCACAGATGGGGGTTTGGGAAGCTCCCTCACTTTTGGGGGGGTGACTTGCTGCCAGGGTTGGGGTCCGCAGCTTGGGGATCCATATGGACCCGGCGCTAACCATGGAATCCCAGGTGGCGTCGGTGGTCCGCACCGCCTTTTTTCACCTCAGGCGGATAGCCCAGCTGCGGTCCTACCTTGATGTGGGGGCGCTCATCACCTTGGGGCATGCGCTCGTAATCTCGAGATTAGACCACTGCAATGTGCTCTACGTGGGGCTACCTTTGAGGCTGCTGCGGAAATTACAGGTGGTGCAGAATGCGGCGGCCAGATTACTTAGTGGTGTGAAAAAATACCAACATATTTCACCCACTCTGGCCGCATTGCATTGGCTGCCCATCCAATTCCACATCGACTTCAAAGTGTTGATGCTTACCTATAAAGCCCTAAATGGTTTAGGGCCTCGATAGTTGGCAGAGCGCCTACTCCCACCACGATCTACCCATGTCACTCGTGCGAGCCAGGAGGTGAGGCTGAGGAGCCTGACGCCGAGGGAGGCCCGGAAGGAAAAGACAAGAAATCGGGCCTTCTCGGCGGTGGCTCCTCACCTCTGGAACAACTTACCTCCTGAGATTCGTGGGGCTCCCTCGCTGGGTACCTTTAAGAAGCAATTAAAAACTTGGATGTTTCGGCAGGTCTTCCCATCACATAACTCATGACCTCTTTCTTTCCTCCTTTACTGTTCTATGTTTTGTGTTTTGGCATCGTAATCTAGTGTTTTTATGATTTAGAACTGTTTATTTACATTGTTTACTGTATTATTTTTAAGGTTGTTAGCCACCTAGAGTGGTCCTCGCTTGACCAGATAAGCGGGATATAAATAAAATAAATAAATAAATAAAATAAATGTAATTTACTGTATTTCTCAGTGACCTGATCTATACGAATATTTTGACATAAAATTCCTGTGCGTAGCCTCCACCTCCTAGCTTCTTTATAATCACATGTACCCTTAAAATCCATATTCACCAATATGTGATCTGCTACTTTTATTAACCCTACGTCTGTCTTACAAACTCTAAATCACAATCACTAGATGCATACATATATAATCTATCCTAAAATAACTTTTATATGCTGATGAATAAAAAGTGAACATTTACATCTCCTTTCACTTCTCTCCAAACATCTTGCATGTCAGTTCTATTTATCAGTTTATGTCATATTGTAATATTATAGTGGTGCCCCACATGACGACGATAATATGTTCCACTGAAATCGCTGTACAGCAAAATCATCATGCGCCATTGGAATGCATAGAAAACCAGATAAAGCATTCCAATGGGGAAATTACCTCATCGTCCAGCAAAGATCCTCCATAGGGAAGCCATTTTCTGAGCACCAATCAGCTGTTTTAATAGCTGTCTTCCAAAGCATGGGTCGGAAAACAGCTGGAAGCCATTTTGCGATGTCGTAAAAATCGTCGTCTTGTGAACAAACAGTTCACGAAGCACGTACCTATTCCACATCCAGCGAAGAAACCCCAAAGTCAACATCCTGTGGTTTCGTTGTCCTGTGAGGTCGTCGTGTAGCAGGGCACCACTGTACCTTCTTTCATTCTTGGTAGGGTTTAACTTATCTTCCTCTTCATCCCTTAACATTTATCTTTATTTATCAAGACTTTAAATCATTCCATTTTAGCATCACATCTCCCATTTGGTCCCGTACTGTGACAGCAAGCCCCAGCAAAGCAACACCCAATAGTAACATATAATCAAACACTATTTTCCTTAAAAAAAAACCCTAACCCATAAACCCTCACCAATATATTTAATAATATTTTCCCCCTCTTTTTGGCAAGACCCTACCTGGCCACGGTTAAGTGCAAAGTCCTGCACCTTGGAAAAAGAAACCAATTGCAGAGTTACAAGATGGGGGATACTTGGCTCAGAAAAACTATGAGCGAGAGGGATGTTGGAATTGTTGTAGATCTCAAGCTAAATATGAGCCAACAATGGCTTTTTATTAATCCAGGTTATCAAACTCTTCCTTCCCTTTCTCCTTTCATGGGTTCACCATTTTCAATACATTTATGGACTTGCAATGCCTTTAAATTAAGTACTGTACAGTGGAGGAAATTTGCAAGTAAACCATGGAACTTTTCCAGTAAAACCTCAATTCTAATCAAACCCTCTCCTTGTATTTCTGAGTAAGCTGGTTGGATAGGTCAGTGGTTTAAATATTTGGTTGCAGAACCAGAGGTTCCTTGCTGTGTCTCCCATGGGTAAGGTCAGCCTATGTGGCCTTCGGGAAACTGTAGGGTCCCAGAATCAGGGAATGGGGAAAGACTTTTGAGTATTCTCTACCTAGAAACCACCCCAAAAAGTGTTGCCATCAGTCAGAATTGACTTGATGGCCCATGTTTAATAGTATTTCGGATAGTGGTTAATATTAATCAACTATATATTCCCATCCCTGTCCCTTTGGGAAGTATCAATTCAGGCAAGGGGAATCCAATGTTGTTTGCACAATACGGCAAATTTTTCAAATGTTGCCAGTCAAGCCTTCAGGAGACATATGCCTTTCAAAGGAGTCAAAGACAGAGCAAACTCTTTGGTTTAACCTCCACTTAGATTCTGCTCTCTGCTATATTCTCAATACATCTTTTTTTTCTCTATCAGGTAACAAACATGATGGCCAGAATTATACAGAGTCTCTTCTTCTGTCCCTGAAAAAAGTGTGAAGCTGGGAAGAAAAGCTTGGAAAAACCCATGAGCTAAAGGAGAAATGGCTTAAACGCCTGAAGTGTGGAGAAAGATTCAGACCAGTGCCGCTAGTTCAGATTAAAGAACTCACCCTGGGGAGAAATCATACAAAAACATGGGATGTGAAAAGAGTTTCCACGAGAGAAAAAATCTGCCTTCACATAAAAGGGCCCACACTGGAGAGAAACCACATAAATGCATGGAATGTGGAAAGAGCTTTAGTCAGAGTGGTCACCTTAGGAGACATCATAGGACCCACACTGGGGAGAAACCACATAAATGCATGGAATGTGGAAAGAGCTTTAGTCAGAGTGGTAACCTTAGGTTACATCAAAGGACCCACACTGGGGAGAAACCACAAAAATGCATGGAATGTGGAAAGAGCTTTAGTCAGAGTGGTCACCTTAGGTTACATCAAAGGACCCACACTGGGGAGAAACCACATAAATGCATGGAATGTGTAAAGAGCTTTAGTCAGAGTGGTCAGCTTAGGAGACATCAAAGGACCCACACTGGGGAGAAACCACATAAATGCATGGAATGTGGAAAGAGCTTTAGTCAGAGTGGTAACCTTAGGTTACATCAAAGGACCCACACTGGGGAGAAACCACATAAATGCATGGAATGTGGAAAGAGCTTTAGTCAGAGTGGTCACCTTAGGTTACATCAAAGGACCCACACTGGGGAGAAACCACATAAATGCATGGAATGTGGAAAGAGCTTTAGTCAGAGTGGTCACCTTAGGAGACATCATAGGACCCACACTGGGGAGAAACCACATAAATGCATGGAATGTGGAAAGAGCTTTAGTCAGAGTGGTAACCTTAGGTTACATCAAAGGACCCACACTGGGGAGAAACCACATAAATGCATGGAATGTGTAAAGAGCTTTAGTCAGAGTGGTCAGCTTAGGAGACATCAAAGGACCCACACTGGGGAGAAACCACATAAATGCATGGAATGTGGAAAGAGCTTTAGTCACAATGGTAAGCTTAGGGTACATCAAAGGACCCACACTGGAGAGAAGCCATATAAATGCATTGGACTGTCGGACTGTCAGCTTCTGGGATTTCCCCTTGTGGGATGTCGCTCTGTGAACGGTAGTGGTTACGGGGGGAGTCCTGCTCCACCTCTTCACCTCTTGGCCTCTGGAGTGTCTCTGGGTTCCATGGTTTCCCATACTATTTCACACCGTTACAAGACGGAGGATAACTTGCTCAGCAGTACTAGGAGCGAGAAGGACCTTGGAATCGTTTTAGAACACGGCAAAGATGAGCCAAAAGTGTGATGTGGCTGCAAAAAAGGCCAGTGCTATTTAGTCTGCATTAAGAGAGGAAGAGTCTCCAAATCCCATGAGGTGCTAGTTCCCCACTCCTTGGTCAACCTAATCCTCCTAGTTTCTGGTATTAATACCAGTACTTTTTGTTAATCCTTGCTTTTTCATCACTATTTCAAAATCTGTTAATTATGTTTTGCCAGTCTTTCAAATCTTCCTTTATTGGTTTCATCCTAAAGAAAAAATACTTTTAGGTAGTAACCCTGTGTTACACATTACATGGTACATCAAATTAGGCTTTACTTACTACCCTCTCTTACGAATTATTCTCCATATTTCCGTCATATCTTTCTCTGTTTTGTCTAATATATGTTTATGTTGTAAAATGTCAAGAAACTTTTGATATGTGAACACAAACAGTGGCCTTGATGGAAGCGTAGATGTTGCCCCTCTGGAGGGAATGAGAAGAGAGCTGACAGAAACTCCGTGCTTTGTCTTTCTCTCCGGATCTAAAACCTCATGACAGGGAAATGTAATTAGAAAAATACTTTGTGTTTAAACGTTTAACTTAAAGAGCGTAACGTCTTCATAACAGCATGTACAGAATATATAATGACTTTTTTGCTCACGAAACCACTCTCAGCCTGACCGGCCTTAAGCAAAGGTGCAGCAATGAATGCTCTGCCTGCCCTGCTTTTATATCAGTTTCCGCCCCTACAATCCCAGGCACCTGCCCGTGGCTACAGCAGCCTCAAACCTTCCCAGTGAATCAGCTTCAGGGTTTTGGCTGACCTACACGTAGTTGGTTTCTACGGCTTTCCTATTGATTGATTGATTGATTGATTGATTGTCAAACGACCATTCCTATGTATGTTGAAGACCTAAATTTACTGTATTTCTCAGTGACCTGATCTATACGAATATTTTGACATAAAATTCCTGTGCGTAACCTCCACCTCCTAGCTTCTTTATAATCACATGTACCCTTAAAATCCATATTCACCAATGTGTGATCTGCTACTTTTATTAACCCTATGTCTGTTTTACAAACTCTAAATCACAATCACTAGATGCATACATATATAATCTCTCCTAAAATAACTTTTATATGCTGATGAATAAAAAGTAAAATTATTTACATCTCCTTTCACTTCTCTCCAAATATCTTGCATGTCAGTTCTATTTATCAGTTTATGTCATATTGTAATATACAATGGTGCCCCGCGAGATACCGATAATGCGTTCCACTGAAACCGCTGTACAGCGAAATCGTCATGCAAAAAAAATCCCCATTGGAATGCATTGAAAACCGGTTAAAGTTTTCCAATGGGGAAATTACCTCATCATCCAGTCAAGATCCTCCATAGAGGAGCCATTTTCTGAGCACCAATCAGCTGTTTTTAATAGCTGTCTTCCAAAGCATGGGTCGAAAAACAGCTGGAAGCCATTTTGCAATGTCGTAAAAATCGTCGTCTTGTGAACAAATGGTTCGCGAAGCATGGAACTATTCCACATCTAGCAAAAAAAACCATTGGAAACATTGTTTTGCAATCGTTATAGTGATTGCAAAAAAGTCAACGTCCTGCGGTTTCATTGTTCCACGAGGTCATCATGTAGCAGGGCACCACTGTACCTTCTTTCATCCTTGGTAGGGTTTAACTTATCTTCCTCTTCATCCATTCACATTTATCTTTATTTATCAAGACTTTAAACCATTCCATTTTACCATCACATCTCCATTTGGTCCCGTACTCTGACGACATACCCCAGCAAAGCAACACCCAATAGTAACAAATCCTCAAACTTTAACTATTTTACTTTTAAAAAAAACCTTAACCCATAAACCCTCACAGCTATATTTAATAATATTTCCCCCCTCTTTTTGGCCAAATCCTACCTAGCCACAGTTAAGTGCAAAGTCCTGCACCTTGGAAAAAGAAACCAATTGCAGAGTTACAAGATGGGGGATACTTGGCTCAGCAAAACTACGAATGAGAAGGACGTTGGAATTGTTGTAGATTGCAAGCTAAATATGAGCCAACAGTGGCTTTTTATTAATCCAGGTTCTCCAACTCTTCTTTCCTTTTCTCCTTTCATGGGTTCACCATTTTCAATACATTTATGGATTTGCAATGCCTTTAAATTAAGTATTGTACAGTGGAGGAAATTTGCAAGTAAACCATGGAACTTTTCCAGTAAAACCTCAATTCTAATCAAACCCCATCCGTGTGTTTCTGAGTAAGCTGGCTGGATAGGTCAGTGGTTTAAATATCTGGATGCAGAACCAGAGGTTCCTTGCTGTGTCTCCCACGGGTAAGGTCAGCCTGTGTGGCCTTTGGGAAACTGTAGGGTCCCAGAATCAGGGAATGGGGAAAGACTTTTGAGTATTCTCTACCTAGAAACCCCCCGAAAAAGGGTTGCCATCAGTCAGAATTGACTTGATGGCCCATATTTAATAGTATTTTGAATAGTGGTTAATATTAATCAACTATGTTTTCCCATCACTGTCGCTTTGGAAGTATCAATTCAACCATGCTATTTTCACAATACGGCTATTTTTTCAAATGTTGCCAATAAAGCCTTCAGGAGAAATATGCCTTCTTCTTTCTCTATTAGGTAACAAACATGATGGCCAGAATTATACAGAGCCTCTTCTTCTGTCCCTGAAAAGAGTCAAGTGTAAAGCCGGGAAGAAAAGCTTAGAAAAACCCATGAGCTGAAGGAGAAACAGCTTAAACGCCTGACGCGTGGAGACAGCTTCAGACCAGTGCTGCTAGTTCAATTTAAAGAACTCACCCTGGGGAGAAATCATACAAAAACATGGAATGTGAAAAGAATTTCAGCAGGAGAAGAAATCTGCCTTCACATCAAAGGACCCACACTGGGGAGAAACGACATAAATGCATGGAATGTGGAAAGAGCTTTAGTCACAGTGGTGACCTTAAGGTACATCAAAGGACCCACACTGGGGAGAAACCACATAAATGCATGGAATGTGGAAAGAGCTTTAGTCAGAATGGTGAACCTACGTCACATCAAAGGACTCACACTGGGGAGAAACCACATAAATGCATGGAATGTGGAAAGAGCTTTAGTCGCAATAGTCAGCTTAGGGTACATCAAAGGACTCACATGGGGGAGAAACCACATAAATGCATGGAATGTGGAAAGAGCTTTAGTCAGAGTGGTCATCTTAGGTTACATCAAAGGACTCACACTGGGGAGAAACCACATAAATGCATGGAATGTGGAAAGAGCTTTAGTCGCAATAGTCATCTTAGGTTACATCAAAGGACTCACATGGGGGAGAAACCACATAAATGCATGGAATGTGGAAAGAGCTTTAGTCAGAGTGGTCATCTTAGGTTACATCAAAGGACTCACATGGGGGAGAAACCACATAAATGCATGGAATGTGGAAAGAGCTTTAGTCAGAGTGGTGAACTTACGTCACATCTAAGGACTCACACTGGGGAGAAACCACATAAATGCATGGAATGTGGAAAGAGCTTTAGTCAGAGTGGTAACCTTAAGTCACATCAAAGGACCCACACTGGGGAGACACCATATAAATGCATGGAATGTGGAAAGAGCTTTAGTCGCAGTGGTAACCTTACATCACATCAAAGGACTCACACTGGGGAGAAACCACATAAATGCATGGAATGTGAAAAGAGCTTTAGTTGCAGTGGTGACCTTACATCACATCAAAGGACTCACACTGGGGAGAAACCACATAAATGCATGGAATGTGGAAAGAGCTTTAGTCGCAGTGTTGACCTTACATCACATCAAAGGACCCACACTGTGGAGAAACCACATAAATGCATGGAATGTGGAAAGAGCTTTAGTCAGAGTGGTAACCTTAAGTCACATCAAAGGACCCACACTGGGGAGAAACCACATAAGTGCATGGAATGTGGAAAGAGCTTTAGTTGCAGTGGTAACCTTAAGTCACATCAAAGGACCCACACTGGGGAGAAACCACATAAATGCATGGAATGTGGAAAGAGCTTTAGTCAGGGTGATAACCTTAAGTCACATCAAAGGACTCACATGGGGGAGAAACCACATAAATGCATGGAATGTGGAAAGAGCTTTAGTCAGAGTGGTGAACGTACATCACATCTAAGGACTCACACTGGGGAGAAACCACATAAATGCATGGAATGTGGAAAGAGCTTTAGTCACAGTGGTGACCTTAAGGTACATCAAAGGACCCACACTGGGGAGAAACCACATAAATGCATGGAATGTGGAAAGAGCTTTAGTCAGAGTGGTAACCTTAGGTTACATCTAAGGACTCACACTGGGGAGAAACCACACAAATGCATGGAATGTGGAAAGAGCTTTAGTCAGAGTGGTCATCTTAGGTTACATCAAAGGACTCACATGGGGGAGAAACCACATAAATGCATGGAATGTGGAAAGAGCTTTAGTCAGAGTGGTGAACTTACGTCACATCTAAGGACTCACACAGGGGAGAAACCACATAAATGCATGGAATGTGGAAAGAGCTTTAGTCAGAGTGGTAACCTTAAGTCACATCAAAGGACCCACACTGGGGAGACACCATATAAATGCATGGAATGTGGAAAGAGCTTTAGTCGCAGTGGTAACCTTACATCACATCAAAGGACTCACACTGGGGAGAAACCACATAAATGCATGGAATGTGAAAAGAGCTTTAGTTGCAGTGGTGACCTTACATCACATCAAAGGACTCACACTGGGGAGAAACCACATAAATGCATGGAATGTGGAAAGAGCTTTAGTCGCAGTGGTGACCTTACATCACATCAAAGGACCCACACTGTGGAGAAACCACATAAATGCTTGGAATGTGGAAAGAGCTTTAGTCAGAGTGGTAACCTTAAGTCACATCAAAGGACCCACACTGGGGAGAAACCACATAAGTGCATGGAATGTGGAAAGAGCTTTAGTTGCAGTGGTAACCTTAAGTCACATCAAAGGACCCACACTGGGGAGAAACCACATAAATGCATGGAATGTGGAAAGAGCTTTAGTCAGGGTGATAACCTTAAGTCACATCAAAGGACTCTCATTGGGGAGAAACCACATAAATGCATGGAATGTGGAAAGAGCTTTAGTCAGAGTGGTGAACGTACATCACATCTAAGGACTCACACTGGGGAGAAACCACATAAATGCATGGAATGTGGAAAGAGCTTTAGTCAGAGTGGTAACCTTATGTCATATCAAAGGACCCACACTGGGGAGATACCATATATATGCATGGAATGTGGAAAGAGCTTTAGTCGCAGTGGCAACCTTACATCACATCAAAGGACTCACACTGGGGAGAAACCACATAAATGCATGGAATGTGGAAAGAGCTTTAGTCGCAGTGGCCACCTTACATCACATCAAAGGACTCACACTGTGGAGAAACCACATAAATGCTTGGAATGTGGAAAGAGCTTTAGTCAGAGTGGTAACCTTAAGTCACATCAAAGGACCCACACTGGGGAGAAACCACATAAGTGCATGGAATGTGGAAAGAGCTTTAGTTGCAGTGGTAACCTTAAGTCACATCAAAGGACCCGCACTGGGGAGAAACCACATAAATGCATGGAATGTGGAAAGAGCTTTAGTCAGGGTGATAACCTTAAGTCACATCAAAGGACTCACATGGGGGAGAAACCACATAAATGCATGGAATGTGGAAAGAGCTTTAGTCAGAGTGGTGAACGTACATCACATCTAAGGACTCACACTGGGGAGAAACCACATAAATGCATGGAATGTGGAAAGAGCTTTAGTCAGAGTGGTAACCTTAAGTCATATCAAAGGACCCACACTGGGGAGATACCATATATATGCATGGAATGTGGAAAGAGCTTTAGTCGCAGTGGCAACCTTACATCACATCAAAGGACCCACACTGGGGAGAAACCACATAAATGCATGGAATGTTTAAAGAGCTTTAGTCGCAGTGGTCACCTTAGGAGACATGAAAGGACTCACACTGGGGAGAAACCATAGAAATGCATGCAATGTGGAAATAGGGTTATTTAGAGCTCCTGATAATTAAAAAACGTGTAAAAAGCTTTTTCAGTTTTGTGCTGGTTTCCAGTGGAAAGATTAAGCATCCAGAACCTGCCTCAATGCAAAACAGAAAAATGGAGTCCATTTTGAAGTTCCACTTGTGATGTGTTTTACTTCTATCGGTAATTAACAGAGAGATACCACAAAATAGATGTGGAACATTTTGCTAAATAATGGAATAATCATATATTGTCCAGTGGAAGCTTTTACAAAATTAGTGTAAAAAAAAAGGGATGGATGTTCTAAGGCTAACTGATGGAAGAAAAGCAAGTAGTGAAGAGAGAGAAGTTGTCATTTGTTTTATAAGTCTTTATCCTCCTAAATAATAATAGTAATTGAATTTTAAAGAGGGTACCAATGAATTTGTATTACTTCATTTTTGTAAACAACTACATATATATGGTATGATTTATGAAGAACTAGGTGCTTCTATGCTATTATATTGAGACTATACTGCTTTGTCATGGCAGGGATTGTTGGAAAGAGTGGAAAGTTTGGTTTTTGAAGCTCAGATCTCTTTGGGTGCTGGACTGTACTGGGTCAGAGGTGACGAAATCCTTTGATTCTTAACATCTGAGCTTCTCAGAGGCTGGGAAATCTAAGCCTTGGGAAAATTTGGTTTTGCTGATTGATGCAAAACAAAGGGGTATAAATATTGGGAGAGATCTCACACAAAGTGTTATTAGAAAGGAAAGGAGAAACATAGATGTTTGGTTTCATGATGCCAGGTGAAAGTCCTTGGAAAAGTGGAAAGATAACACTGTGGCATTGACAGCCACCAATGGATTTTACAAACGGCTGAGTGAGAACAAAATTTTCTGTTTCTTAACAACACATTTACAGCCAAATAGTGCTCTTTTTTTCCTTTGTATATATTTATTTTTAAAGTTTGTATACATTTGCATGTCTTTCATTGAAAATGATAAGGGTTTTTTATTACTTACTTAAATACCTTTATTGGCATAATACACACATTCAAACATACAAAAGTGCAAAAAGCAGCTTGTGGAAATGGCTCCTAAAAGACTAAGACTTCAGGTTGGATTCACGAGCTGAGTTAGTTTTGATTATGTCCAGCAGAAATTTACCAAAAGCATTCAGAGAATTCTCATCTGTCCGCTGTAGAATAGAACTAAGATAGGCTTTATCGGTGAGCCAGGGCTTTCGTTGTGGTAGAGAGGCAAAAAATTTATCCCTCGTGGCCGAGTGGAATGGGCAATGGAAAAGGATGTGGGGCAACGTCTCTACAACATTCAGCACGCAAGGACAAAATCTGTTGTTGAAAGGAATATTGTTAAATCCGCCCATTAGCACCGCCAAAGGGATTGAATTACAGCGGGCCAAAGAAATCGCCCTTCTAATTTCGGGGTTGTGCAGTATGGAGATGTAAATCGGTGGCCTCCCTACTACCAAGGGGAGATTCCAGAACAGAGGTGAACAAGATCTGTTAGCGGCTCTTAATAAGTCTTGTGAGTTAATGTCAGCCAACCTTTGTTTGACAGTTCGTAGGGCAGACTGGAACGGAAGAAACCCAAGGGTGTCCGGGTCTAGCCCGATCTGTTTGATCTTCCTAAGCCAACCATCTACTGGGGGGCAGCTATCTTTTTTTAGATGATAAAGTAGGCTTGTTTGAGAGGTGTCAAAATACATTCTTAGCCAGTATTTGCAGGTTCTATACCAGGCAACATCCTTGAGTGGGAGTTGTCCCGTTTCGAGGCATAAAGCCTCGTAGGGGACGCAGTTTGGCATAGCCAGGATTCTTCTCAGAAAAGCTGATTGGAAGCTTTCTAGTGATTTATGGTAAGCATTGATCCAAATGGGAATACCATATAGGGCTTGAGAAATAGATTTAGAATTGAATATTTTGAGGGTTGCCGGGATTAGGCGGCCCCCTTTATTGTAGAAGAATCTGAAAATTGCCATTGAGGATATTTTGGGAGACGTTTGTGCCATATAGCGATGGCCAGTCCAGGAGCTGTCGGCTGAAAATAACAGACCCAAATATTTAAAGGTTCTGACCTGTTCTATTGGATGTCGTTTGAAAGTCCATTTGTATATTTTACGGGATTTAGAAAAGACTAAAATTTTCGATTTCTGGTAGTTTAGTTGAAGTTTATTGGTGGATAAGTAGTCCAGACATTTGTTCATTAGTCTTTTTAGGCCCAGCCGAGACCGCGAAATAAGTACCGCGTCATCGGCATATAAAAGGACTGGAATCTTGCAGTCACCAAGAGTTGGAAAATGGCCATCAACAGTTGATAGTTCTGGGGCCAAGTCGTTTAGGAACAGGTTAAATAAGGTCGGGGCCAGTGGGCAACCTTGCTTGACTCCCTTGTTTGTAGGGATTTCTTCAGTAAGAAGGCCATCCCATGAACATCTTATTCTGCAAGACGTGTTAGAGTACAATTGCCTGATGGGATTAATCAGATTAGAAGGAATTCCGGTTCTCTCCAGCTTGGACCAGAGTAACTGCCTATCAACACTGTCAAAGGCTGCTTTTAAGTCGAGGAAAGCTACAAATAATTTTGAGTTGGCTTTAATGGAGTACTTATAGGCTAGATGGGATAGGACAGCGCAGTGGTCCAAGGTGGAGTGGCCTGATCTAAACCCAATTTGTTCAATGCCTAGGATATTATTTTGGGTGATCCAAGTATTAAGATGGATCAAAAGATAGTTGGCATACAACTTGCCTACTATTGAAAGAAGGCTGATTGGCCTGTAATTCTCGGGGAGACAAGGATCTCCTTTTTTGTATATTGGAGCAACGACGGCTTGCTTCCAAGATTCCGGAAGAATTCCACTGGCAATTGCCGTTGAGAAGAGTCCTGCCAGAATAGGGGCCCAGAAATCGGGGTTGGATTTCAACCATTCCCCCATAATCATATCAGGACCGGCCGCCTTGCCAGACTTGAGTGAGACAATTAGAACTTTAATTTCTGACGTTGACACTTGCGGCCAGTTCGGAGTGGCAAATGTTTCGGAAGCCTCTTCGATCGGAGGGGCTATATTGTCAAAAAAGAGATTTGAGAAGTGCAATTTCCAGTTATAAGCAGGAACTGCTTTAGGGTCGTGACCTTTAACTTTGAAAGATCCATTCACCAACGCCCAAAAGGAGCGAGGGTTAAAGTGAATTGTGGCCTGATAAAGTTTTTCCCATAACATTTTCTCATACTTGGTCTTCTTACATTTGGCTAACGAGTTCAGATGAGAATTTAGAGAAACATATTCTTTAAGAGCCTGCTGAGAGTTTAGTTGCCTAAACTTTTTAAAACAACTTCTGGCCGCCCTTTTATATTGTTGGCATTCATAGTCAAACCAGCTCGGGTTACTCTGGCGTGGGTCAGAACGTGAAGCATTTGCGGGCAGCGCTAGGTTAGTGGTAATGAGCTCTAATAGTTGATTGTACAACCTTACCACTTCCGATGGATGATTCACCAAGAGTATGGAGGAACTAAGTGCAGAAAAATTAGGGTCCTCCAACAGGAGAGCCAGTTTAGTCTGGGTTAGTTTGTCCCACCGGAATTTAGGGGGGCAAGCCTGAGTCTTGACAGCCTCAGCCGTTTGGACCTTACTCGCAGGAGGGACGCTCAGACTAAGTTGGAGAGGGAGGTGGTCACTCAGTTTAAACGCATGGACTGCAAAGTCAGATATTCTATCCAGTAGCGATGGAGATACTAAGACGTAATCGATTACACTACAACCTGCCTCAGAGATAAAGGTGAATTCCTTAGCCTGTTCGAATGAGACAAGACCATTCAGCCAAAGGAGATTTTGTTGAATGCTAAAGTTAACAAGAGAAATACCTGCGGGATTATGTTTTTTGTCTTTAGAGACTCTGGGCCAGCTAAAGTAGAATGGGAGCTCCGGCAATGATCTTCCGTTCGGTGTCTTTTTAAAGATTTCAAGGCCATCGCCTACCCTGGCATTAAAATCTGCACCTATGATAAAGTTGGCCTGAGGGTATTTAGTAGAAAGGTCCACTATGGACTGTTCAAGGCACTCCCACATCTGCGAGGCGGTATGTTTATAGGGATTCGGAGGAAAATAAATGTTCATAATCAATACTGAGAAATTCTTAACTAATACACGGACGGCCAGGGAACTACTGTTTTTTTGAGAGGACAATACCAGCTCAGATTTCATAAATTTTTTCGTCAGGATCGTGAGGCCAGCAGTCATACGCCCACGTTTTTCACGGCGAAAGGCTGACAAAGTAAAGCTTTGGTAGTCAGAAAGTGTTATTACTTTATCAGTCCAAGTCTCTTGGAGACAGAGAATGTCATATTGCCTTAAGTAGTCAAGAAATGCCGGATTATGCTGTTTCTTGGGCCAGCCCACCACATTCCAGGACAAAATTTTCAGATTACCCTTGACAGGGGGTGCGTCAACTGGAGGCAGCGGCCTGCTGCCTAGTCAAGGTTGGACCGCGGAAGAGATGGAAACCGTTGAATCGGGATTTGGCAATTCCATAGGTGGAAAGTTTATTGGAGGTTTATTTCCGGTGTCTTGTGATTGCTTCATAGGCGTTGACTTCTCAAGACATGGGGCCGTGTGAATGGGGTTGCTTTGGGCCCCAAGAGTGGAAAGATCTTTGGTCTCGGCCACGGATTCATCACAGGCAGAGCCTTCCTTTTCTGGGGCGATGAAAGATGGAGGAGGTCGAGGAGATGGGTTATCTCTATTGTTCGCCTCCGGCTTGTCAGTCAAACTAGCAACTTGAAAAGAATGGGTAGTCTGTCCGGTGAGAAGAGACTGATAAGTAGGTGTTGTTCTTAGATAGTGCACTGGAGTAGATTTAATGCCTCGACAGTCCAGGACCGGCGACCGTTCAATAGGAGGTTCTATCGGAAGTGAGGAAGTATTGGTTCCTTCCTTCTTGGGCTTCAGCTTCAAGCGCAGGTGTCCACTCACCTGCTTGAAGACTCTCTGGACCCCAATATTATAGGCAGACAAGTTATTTTTCTTTCTGAAGATTCTGTTGCATAAATCCTGGGTTTTCATAGTGAGAAAAAGCCGTTTATACCCTTTGACTGATGGTAAATAGTAGAAACGCTCTAAATCCAGTACATCAGTTCTAAGGCCCGTAAGTAGAGATAGCGATTTGGCAATTCTGGGCTTATTGGACCATTGTCGGGCATTGCTGCCTGGGAACGTCAAAAGCACATCTCTGGAAGACCAAATCAGCTGGGTTTTTTTGCTGTTGGCTTTGTTATCGTCCGCCTTCAGAACAGCTGTCGGTCTGACATTGGAGGATTCAGAGAGGCCAGCAGAATTAACTCGGTTATATGGGTTAACGGCCGGTAGTGTGCACTTCAACAGGTCACCACCAGGAGGACATAGTTTCTGACACCCAATCATTTTCACTCCATGTGATTGAATTAAGGCAATTTGCTTTTCGATTGAGCACAATCTGTCCAGTATCACCAAAAAAGCACGGGCTGCAATCAAGCATGAATCGCCAGGTGAAAGTCCTTGGAAAAGTGGAAAGATAACACTGTGGCATTGACAGCCACCAATGGATTTTACAAACGGCTGAGTGAGAACAAAATTTTCTGTTTCTTAACAACACATTTACAGCCAAATAGTGCTCTTTTTTTTCCTTTGTATATATTTATTTTTAAAGTTTGTATACATTTGCATGTCTTTCATTGAAAATGATAAGGGTTTTTTATTTTTATCATTGTATTCTTAGAAAATTTGAAGCGTTCTGAAGATGTATTCTGTCTTTCTAGATTATGAGCACCAGTGTTTTACTATTGTTTGCATTTTAAATTGAAACACATCTTAAATTTTCCCTATTATCTAAATCTAAGTTGCTGCATCTTTTTACATGGTGCAAGGATGTATTTTAAGTTAGCCTGCAGTTTTTGTGTAACTGTATGATGTTTGAATTTAAAGATCTCTATCTACAGTTTTTCCTCATGCCTGTAAGAGTGCCTTACATATTTTGGGGGGTTTAGTATATAGTGGTGCCTTGCATAGCGATCACTTTGTTTAGGGACGAAATCACTTTGGAATGATGTTTTTTTAATCGCAAAAGTGATCGCTTTGCAATGGTCCCTATGGGCTATTTTCGCTTTGCGATGATCGCAGGGAAGCGATCATCGCAAAGCCTCCATTATCGGCCAGCTGATTGGTGGTTTCAAAATGGCCACCGGGGAAAAATCATGGCCACCCGCTGTTTTCAGGCATGGATTCCTCACTTTAGAGGCACCGAAAATGGCAGCGCTATGGAGGATTTTCGCTCAAAGGTGAGTTTTAAGCCCATAGGAATGCATTAATCACATTTTAATGCATTTCTATGGGCTTTTTTCCCTGGCAAATATAAGGGGAAGATATGGAGGCAGTGACAGATTTTACTTTATTGGGCTCCATGATCACTGCAGATGGAGACAGCAGCCATGAAATCAAAAGACACCTGCTTCTTGGGAGGAAAGTGATGACAAAGCAAAGACATAACCTTGCCAACAAAAGTCCGCATAGTCAAAGCTATGGTTTTTCCTGTAGTGACGTATGGAAGTGAGAGCTGGACCATAAAGAAAGCTGACTGCCGAATAATTGATGCTTTTGAATTGTGGTGCTGGGAGACCCTTGAGAGTCCCCTGGACTGCAAGGAGAACAAACCTATCATTTCTAAAAGAAATCAAGCCCGGGTGCTCACTGGAAGGACAGATCCTGAAGCTGAGGCTCCAGTACTTTGGCCATCTAATGAGAAGACTCCCTGGAAAAGCCCCTGATGCTGGGAAAGTGTGAGGGCAAGAGGAGAAGGGGATGACAGAGGATGAGATGGTTGGACAGTGTCATCGAAGCAACCAACATGAATTTGGTACAACTCCAGGAGGCAGTGGAGGATAGGAGGGCCTGGCATGCTCTGGTTCATGGGATCACAAAGAGTCGGACATGATTAAACGACAATGACGACGATTTTATTTTGCTTAGCAGCGATTTTGTCAGAACGAATTAACATCGCTAAGTGAAGCACTGTATTTAAGTAGGCAATCTAGTATTGATGTAAATAAATGAACTTGTACAGAATTAACAAGTTTTGGAATTGCCTGGAATCACTGGAACAATTAAAATTTCGTTGTATGGTATACTGTGTATATACTTACAATGACAATAAATTTTATTATTATTATTTTATTATTATTAAAAGACTTCCTGTGAGATACCCAGATGAGCTTCAAACACCTTGTCACTGGCTGTCTATCTGACGGAGAAAGTCGGGCTGAACCCATCCTGACGAGAGTGCTGTCCTTTCCTGAAAAGAGGAGGGAGAAGCCCATGGAGCCCCAGAGACAGAACATATCACCCGTCAGAGAAGTGACACCTCCATGGGGAGAATGGAAAGATAGAGAGATGAGAAGGGTCACAGAGAAAACCAGGGAGATATTTCCGGGTGAAGAATCAAAAGTTTAGGCCAATGAAGGGATGGAGAGTCTGGAAATAAAGAGCCTGGGGTGTCTAAAGTGGAAGTTCCAGTGAGGGAAACAGAAGGTTCATTAGAGGAAAGGATCGACTAGGTAAAGGAACATTAGGGTAGCAGCAGAGGTGCAGGAGAAAAAGAAAGGAATAAGACAGGAGGAGGGAAGAGAAATATATTTTGGGGAACCATCAAGAAGGGAGAGAGCAGAAGGTGGAGAGGTAGGAGGGCAAAAGAAGGAGAGGATATTACCACAAGGCTGGGAGTGGATATGAATGGAGAATCCCTGGACCAAATAGTGGGAGAACTTGATGATACTTCATGAGAGGCAGAAAGGAGACGGAGAGAAGTAAGACCGGAGAAACCCTCCTATTGGGGAGAGAAAGAGGTTGGAAGGGGGAGGAGAAAAATCAGGGAGGAGAGAGGCACGCTAGCTGAAGAGAGAAAGGGAGAGATGGACCAACCTCTCAGAGAGGGCTTTTGGCAGGACCCCGGTGGGTCAGTTGTCTTCCAGTGGTGACAACATTGATGAACTGTAGAATCTCCTTGCCTGGGTGGTCTGTAAATTTCTGTAGGATTCCTGTGGAGTCAGATATCCTAATGAAGTTCTGACGTGAAGATATCAAAGACGTCATAAAGGAGAGAGGCCGTAGAAATACACAGAATGTAGGAGGATTCATCTTTCTATTCATCCAAGAACTCGTACAAGGAGGAAACCTTTGAAAAGCAAAGAATGTGGGAACAGCTTCCGTCTGAGCTGACAGGCCTAGAATAGCCCTTTAAGAATTGATAATAATGTAACCTCAAAATGGCCCTCCCACCTCGCAGGGAGCAAGGGCCTATTTTAATGGTCCACCGTCAAAGGTTACTGGATCCAGTAGGATTCCAGGATACCATGGGAGGGATACCGGCAGGTCTGGTTGGCGCCACTAGAGCTGTTGACACGATCGCTCCTAAACACCCTCTCCAATGCAGAGCTCACACAGTGCCCTGGTTTAACCAGGAGCTGTGAGCAATAAAGAAAATTAGGATTAGGCTAGAGAGAAAGTGGAGGAAGAAACCGATGGAGTATAATATAGAAGCTGTCAGGGCCGCAACTAACCTTTATCTGGCCAAGATAAGGGCTGCTAGTTGAGCTCACCTCGCTGACCGGATAAGCGAGGCTTCAAATCATCAGCTGGAAATTTTCCGTAAATTCGCGACCTATCCAGAATTGGTCGGGGCGAAGGGCCTCCCCCTAGTATCTCCCCTGACCAGTTCGCAGCATTTTAAAAATCTAAAGTGGAGGCCATCTGCCAGGAGCTTTCTCCTCTTTTGGATACATTGAATCAAGCAGAGATGTCCAGCCTTACCCGGTGAGTCTTGACCATTTTCAGCCTGTGACGCCTGACACTGTGGACAAGGCGCTAGCTCACTGTTGGGCCTCCTCCTCCTCCCTTGACCCTTGCCGGGCCTGGCTAATCAAAGCAAGCAGGCCCACAACAACTGAATGGGCTACAGCGATAATTAATGGGTCTCTTCAGGTGGGCAGGTTTCCCCCGCCCTCAAGGAGACACTCATTAGGCCCATTCGAAAGAAACATAACTTGGTGGCAGACAATATTGGCAATTATAGGCCCATCGCCAATGTTTCTTTCATGAGCAAAGTGGTCGAGAGGGTGGTGGCCGATCAGCTTCAGGCGCACTTGGATGAAACAAATGCCCTGGATCCATTCCAGTCAGGCTTCAGGCTGCGCCACGGTACAGAGACACCATTGGTCGCCCTGTATGATGACCTGTTGAGGGAGGCTGATGGGAAAAACTTCTCTGCTGGTCCTCCTCGATATCTCAGCTGCCTTTGATACCGTTGACCACGGTATCCTCCTGAGGAGGGCCTCAGAGCTGGGAATTGGTGGTCAGGCATTGTCCTGGCTCTGGTCTTTCCTGGGGGACCGTCCTCAGAGAGTTCAGCTTGGGGAGCATTTGTCAGCCCCGTGGAGCCTCAATTGTGGGTTTCCGCGGGGTTCGGTCATCTCTCCAATGCTGTTTAACATCTATATGAGGCTGCTGGGTGAGGTCATCAGGGGGTGTGGAGCATCGTGCCATCAACATGCTGATAACACACAGTTCTACATCTCCTTTTTGCCATCTACAGCGGATGCCGTCCTGTCCCTGCAGCGCTGCCTGTGGTCTGTACTGCAATGGATGCAGGAAAATGGGCTGAGGCTGAACCCGGACAAGACGGAGGTCCTGAGGGTGGGCGAGCCTAGCATCAGCGGTTTGGGAAACTCCCTCTCTTTTTGGGGGGTGACTACTGTCTATTTCAAAGTCCTTCCCTAGCATCAGCAGTTTGGGACATTCCCTCTCTTTTGGGGGGGTGACTCTCAGTGCGAAGAGTGAGGTGTGCAGCTTGGGGGTCCATCTGGACCAGGTGCTTGCCTTGGAATCCCAGGTGGCATCAGTGATCCACACTGCTTATTTCCATCTCTGGCAGATAGCCCAGCTGCGCCCCTATCTAGATGTTGGGTCGCTCACCATGCGCTCGTAATCTCGAAATTAGATCACTGTAATGCTCTCTACGTGGGGCTGCCTTTGAGATCTATGCGGAAACTCCAGATGGTGCAGAATGCGGCGGTGAGACTTCTTACTGGGGTAAAGAAATATCAACATATTACCCCCATTCTGGCCACCTTGCACTGGCTACCCATTCGGTTCCACGTAGATTTCAAAGTTTTAACACTTACATATAAAGCCCTAAATGGTCTAGGGCCTCGTTACCGGTCAGAACGCCTTCTCCCACCTAGGTCTACCCGTATCACTCGATCTAGCCAGAAGGTGAGGCTGAGGAGCCTAACGCTGAGGGACGCCCGAAAGGAAAAAACAAGAAACTGGGCCTTCTCGGCGGTGGCTCCTCGTCTTTGGAATGGCCTCCCTGCTGAGATCCATACGGCCCCTTCCCTGGGCATCTTCAAACGCCAACTGAACACCTGGCTGTTTAAGCAAGCGTTTCCTCCATCCACCACCTGATTTTGTTCTCTGTGCCTTTTTCCCATCTGGATTATTGTGGTATCTTTTCTCTCTTAGTAAAATGTTGTTATGATTTTAAATTGTATTTAGATTTGATATGTTGTTACCCACCCAGAGTAGTCCGCATGACTAGATGGGTGGGCTATAAATGTAACAAATAAATAAATACAAATACAGTAAATAAATCAAGGTTTGTAAAAAAAAATTGTAAGAAAGAGTCCAATTAATTAATTCAGCTGTTCAAGTAACTAGCTGACCAGTTTGATTTAACCCAGCTGTGGAAACAATAATGCTGGAAAAGAACCCTGGAGAAGCTAATCTCTGATTGGCCACTAGGGGCAATAAAATTAAGAGCCTCTGAGCACTTTTTTGGGGTTGAACTAAGCGAGATGAAGGTGCTCCTCTGCAGGACTGATTTACGATGCTGGACATGGCTATGGACTCTGGATATGTGCTATGGGAAATGGACTGATATTGAATGCTTTATCGTGTATGACCAATGGACTGAACTAAGACAACTCTGTATGTATGACTACTGCTACAATACAATTTTTTCTTTACCTTAATGAACTCTCTTTTCATTGTTTGTCTGCATCCTGATACCTGAATTGGATAAATCTCTGCTAGGGCAAAGGAAAGATCCCAAGGAAAGAACAGACAAACTCCATGGTTCCTTCCGTGGATAAAAGTTGACTGAATAAGCGACAGAGGCACCCGTTACTTAGAGCACATAACAACATGGTTGAGAAATCAAAGTGGGAAGTCTGGATTCCAGATTCATTCATTCATTCATTCATTCATTCATTCATTCATTCATTCATTCATTTGTTTGATTTATATCCCGCCCATCTGGTCTGGTCGACCACTCTGGGAGGCTTCCAATAAAGGTATATACAGTAAAACATAAGACTATTACAACAATCAGAACACATACAATAATGAAACAAATAAAGAAGAAAAAGAAAAAAAGAGTTAAATATTGACAGAAGGGAAGGCCTGAAAGTATAACCATGTTTTTAGTAATTGACTCTTGAAAGTGCCCAGCGTAGGGACTGCTCGAATTGCCGGAGGAAGGTTATTCCAGAGGCGAGGAGCCACCGCCGAGAAGACCCGATTTCGTGTCCTTTCCTTCCGGGCCTCCCTCGGCGTTAGGCTCCTCAGCCTCACCTCCTGGCTCGTGCGGGTGATCCGAGTAGATCTAGGTGGGAGCAGGCGTTCCGCCAAGTATCGAGGTCCTAAACCGTTTAGTGCCTTATATGTAAGCATTAACACTTTGAAATCAACGTGGAAACGGATGGGCAGCCAGTGCAGCATGGCTAGAGTAGGAGAGATATGTTGGTATTTTCTCACACCAGTAAGGAGTCTGGCCGCTGCATTCTGCACCACCTGAAGCTTCTGCGTCAGCTTCAAAGGCAGCCCCACGTAGAGTGTGTTACAGTGGTCTAATCTAGAGATTACGAGTGCATGTACTAAGGTAGTGAGTGCCCCCATGTCTAGGTAAGGTTGCAGCTGGGCAATCCGCCAAAGATGAAAAAAGGCGGTGCGGACTACCGATGCCACCTGTTTCCATGGTAAGCGTCGGGTCCAGGTGTACTCCCAGGCTGCGGACCTCACTCTTTGCGGCCAGGGTCACCCCCCCAAACGAGAGAGAGAGAGTCACCCAAGCCGCCAGCTACAAGGCTGTACCCTCAGGACTTCCGTCTTGTCCGGTTTCAGCCTCAACCCGTTCTCCCGCATCCATTGCAGTACGGCCTCCAGGCAGCGCTGGAGGGACAGGACGGCATCACCTGCAGTTGGTAAAACGGAGATGTAGAGCTGGGTGTCGTCAGCATATTGATGACAGAATGCTCCACCCCCTGATGACCCCACCCAACAGCCTCATATATGTGATGGTCTCGCCGCCACACAGGTGTGGAAGAATCACACAGGACACAAAGATCAGGGCCAAATGGGTTTCTCAGAGGCTGGGAAATCTAAGCCTTGAGAAGATTTGGTTTTGGTAACTTATGCAGATTAAAGGAATATAAATACAGTATTGGGAGAAATCTCACACAAAGTGTTATTAGAAAGGAATGGAGAAACATAGGTGTTTGGTTTCATGATGCCGGGTGAAAGTCCTTGGAAGAGCGGAAAAATAACAGTGTGGCAGTGACAGCCACCAATGGATTTTACAAACAACTGGGAGAGAAGAAAATTTTCTCTCTGTTAACAACACACTTACAGCCAAATTGTGCTTTTTCACTTTGTATATATTTCTTTTTAAAGTGTAAATACTTTTGCATGTTTGTTGTGGGTTTTTTGGACTCTTTAGCCCTGTACTGAAGGTTGTTCTTCCTAACGTTTCGCCAGTCTCTGTGGCCGGCATCTTCAGAGGACAGGAGTCGGAATTGCACCAGAGCAAGGAGTTTTGATGCTGGTCACAGAGACCGGCGAAACGTTAGGAAGAACCACCTTCAGAACAGGGCTAAAGAGTCCAAAAAACCCACAACAACTACCAACATGAATCTGACCCAACTCCGGGAGGCAGTGGAAGACAGGAGGACCTGTGGCATGCTCTGGTCCATGGGGTCACGAAAAGTCGGACACAAAGACTAAACAACAACATCTACAGTATGAAATATGCAGGAAATGGGGAAACCGAGGAGATTCAGACTATTTCCTGAGAATATTTTTGAACCCAAAATCAGCAGCAGCAAACCACACACACACACACACAGAGAGAGAAACTTTTCCTAGTGTAGAAAATGGGCAAGCCCTCTCCCCAGGGTCTCTCCTGCCCCCATTGCTGTGGGTGGGAAGAGCGGGGGGGGGTTGAGGTTCAGCTTTGGCTTCCAGATGGGTGGCATAGAAATGCAGTATCATCATAATCCACATTCCCAGCTATCTTCCAACCTACCCACTCGAACGTTTCCCTCCGACTTGACTCACAACTGTCACACAAGCTGCGAAAGAAGCAGGTGGTGGGGTCTTGCGGCTGATTCCCCCCCCCATAGTGATAACGGTTTTTCTGGAATGGATGCTTCAGAGCCATTGGCTTTACAAAAGGCCTGCCTCCCACCCACCCCCAGATGCAAAGGCTGAAATGATCCCTGTGAGGAGGGACTCTTTCTGGGTTGCATTTCTCTCTCTTTATTTTCTCCAGCCCTCCATCTAGGAGGGACGAGTCTTCTTCTTCTGCCCATTCCCAAAGCCCCCTTCGCCCGTCCGTCAAGAGGAGCCTCCAAAATCAGAGGCCGCAGGAGAGGTGGTTCGTCTTCGGAAACGAGGAGCCGGCCTTTGGGAAACGGGCTGGCCCTGGAGGGGGCCTTTGGGACCCGACCCCCAGAAAGGACTCTTCCTGGCAGCCAGGAGAAAACTTTCCAGCAGAGATCCCCTTTCTTGGGGGGAGCAGAGGAACTGGCCGGCAGGATCTACCACTCCAGTGCTGGCTGGAGCGGGGGAGACGGAAAGGGGCAGAGGCCGCCTGGCCGGAGGGCAGACTAAGGGGCCTGGATCTAGCCTCCCTCGCTCCCAGCCAACCCCCTATCTTCTCCCCCCTCCAAGCCCCATTTCCCTGGGGCCCCTCCTATGCCCCCACCCCCTCCACAGGAACTTTGCCTGAGGATCCAGACGGAGGTGGGCGATGGCCCAGGGGGGGAGAGGAGAGAGCAGTGGGGGTGTCCCTAGAAAGATATTCCCCCAAAGGCGAGAAATATATCCCCCCACTCCATCCCCTCTCCCATCCTGGGGGGAGGGGAATCTTTAGTGGGGCTTGTTCGTGTGGGAAAAAAAGAGAGATGGGAAGTCAGGGCAGGGCTGAGATCCCGATACTCCGAAGGCCAGGAAGTACCCCCCAAAGCAAGGCACCCGGGCCCCCTTTGTGTACCTGTGTGTGTTTGTGTGTTTTTCTTGGTGAGTCCACTCAGGCTCGCCTCTCCCTCCCCCCACCTTCTCCAGCCAAAGTCTGAGCATGACCCCCCCCCCCGAAAACCCTTTTATTCCAAAGCTTGGGGAAATTCCTGGAAAACCCCAAGTGGGGAGGAGGCCTTTTTGGTAGAGGGAGGAGTTGGAGGAGGAGTCTGCAATGGGTTGGTGGGTGTAGGGGGTGAGGGGATAGGAAAGCCTCCAGAAGAATGGGGCTTGGAGGGTGGAGAAGATGGGTCAGCAGGGAGTTCAGACCCAGTCCCCTTTGGCTGCTCCCCAACTAGGCAGACTCTGCCCCCTTTCCCCTCCCCCTCTCAACCCCCCACCCTTCCCCCTTCCCTGACCAGCCCTGGAGGGGTAGACAGGAGGGGGGGAGCCCAGCTGCAACACCCCACAACCTGCATCCCTGGAACTGACATCAGCTGATGCTCTACAAACCGATTGGGACACACCTCATTGGAGGTGGAGACTGCAGGCTCAGAAGCCACAGGGACTCCTAATGTCCGAACATTCTGAACCCAGAGGCTAAATACTCAAAGCTAAGTTTTCATAATTTTGGGGTTAGAAAAGAGTCTGTGTGGGTCTTCTAAAGAAAGGTGTCTTATAAATGGAAAAATATTGTATTTTTTGAGAACAGGTTTATCAATCTTCTTAACCTCTTCTCCAATGTTTTCTTTCAAAAATGTTTTTTCCAAAATTCCCTCCCTTCCATGCATTTCTAAACATTTTCATATTAAATCCTTATTGTTTGTTATAATACCTGAAATACATACATACATACATATAAACTTTATTGTTTCTGGCCATAGACCTTTACAATATTGTTTCTACTGTAGCATATAAAATCCAAATAAAGCAGGTAATCACCTTAAAACCATTAAAACCATTAATTACCTTAAAACCATTAAAACCATTAAAACCATTAAAACCATTAAAAACCAATAAAACCCAGTCTAAAAATATTGTCATAATGTAAAACGTCAATCCACTAGATACAGCATTTATGTGGCATTATGATCCCTGAGAAATCGAAGCCTCAGCTTCTTAGCTGCTAGTGCAAATTGTGCTACAGCATATGTAATGTCCAACTGTGCATCGGCAAGCAAACCTACTACTGTTTCAGTGGTATTACAGTTAAAATACATCTGAATGATGGGTGACAGAAATCTTTCTCTAGGATTTTTATAGAGAGGACAGAACAGTAGGTAATGAGTTAGATCCTCAATTTGGTTGCAGCCGAAGACACATTTCCGTTCCTCGACTGGGATTCCTTTATATCTCCCTTCGAGGTATGCTGAGGCCATCTGTCCAAATCTAAGTTCCGTGAAAGCTCTGCGAATCTGGGGGGAAAGTCAATGATTCAAAATATTTTGGCTTTGCATGATTCACCTGAAGTTGAGGATACCAGGTAAAAAAACGGGACCCAACAATAGCTGCCCTATCCTGGCTAGCATCAAGATCAAAGATCCAGTTCCTAAGATCGCGAGAGCTTAAACTAAGGAACTTTTCCATCAAAAGGTTATAGACCTTTAATTTTTGGTGACATTGTTGTGCCCATCTGATGAGGGATCCTGGTTCAGGATCCAGCAATCAAGACACGGAGACAAGAGTCATGAACCAAAATCTTTCTCACCCAAGTGAGAGGTTTATTTTATAGTGCAGAGTAAACAATACTAACAGCTAGCAGTGCTAACGAGCAGGTGTGTTATCAATGTTTTGTCTTCATGCAAGGCCTTGGCTCCAGATAAAGGCAAGATGATGTAATTGTTTTCTGGCTACTGAATCAAGGTCAAAGAAACCTCTCCCAGACATGGTTTGCCAGTATCTAGATGAGGTCTACATCTCCCCCTTTTCTTAGCCGCTGATATTTATAATAAGCCTGTCGAGGTGATAATGGTTTTGTTTTGGAGCATGAAGACATGAAAAGATTTAGCAGATTTGGCAGACATTGCAAGCAGCAAAAGGCAATTAAAATGAAACCAAACATGATTAGCCATTGCACTACCTGCCGGATCCAGCCCGTAGGCAACCAACTCCAGATCGCATCCCACCAGGCTGGACCAATTTGTTGTTTGATAGAGGCTGCATATTTTTTTAAGAGTGTTTATCTGTTGTTGAATTCAGAATATTCAGCTTTTGAGTATAAGATTATATTGTAATATGAGTGATGTTTCTGGTACAATTCCATTGGGGATTGCCAGGGTTCAGAACCCCCCAGGAACCTTTGCTTGGGTACAGTTTATTATGCGGGCACATGTGTTGACTGCATTAGCAACATGAGGAGAAGACATAATTTGTGACTCATTCAAGACTTCACTTCCAGGGGCTTTACAAATATTACCAGGGGCTTTACAAACTGGTACAAGACAAGTACTTATTGCAAGCGATTGTACAAAAGCAGTGCATATAGTGTAAGTAGAAAGATACAAATAATACATATTAAAAATGGTTACATAGTAATTAAAATTTGGTTACATAGGAATTAAAATTCAATGCAGTGACAACGGCCGCCATGTAATTCTCAGGTGATGGTTCTGCCTGAATGGATTCTAAAAGTCCTGCAGCCTGTGCCGATAAGTTCTTAAGAGCCCCCCATGTCACAGGTGGCGGCTGAGGCTCCTGCTGTTGCCATCTCTGTTCCCTTGGTGTCATCCTGGGACTGTTCTGGCGTGAGCTGAAGTCTGGGATTGGAGTGGTCAGACGTCGAGGCCACAACATGATGTGGTCGCACCGAGCTGGCACCCTCAAAGGACCGTCTGGAGTGTCAACCGCCACGTAATCAGCCAACTTGGACCTGGAGGCTTCCGATAGCGAACTAAGGGTTGGACAGCTAGAGTGTCTATGAACACAAGTGGTTAGTTTGGAAGAAAAAGAAACAAAGGATTTAATAAAAAGATAAAGGACAAAGCATTGATGAACGTTAAACAAACGTGGAAGCCTTTATTGGACTTTGTAGGTCTTTATTGGACTTTGTAGGTCTGTGACTGTAACAAAGAATGATGATATATAGATAAGGAGACCTTTAAAACTTTGAGTATGAGCAATTATTAATGCAGTAACTATTGAAATGATTCTTAGAAGGAAGTGAAGAGAACTGATGCAAGAGTGAATTCTTTATACATGAGACCATGGATTCTTTATTCATGAGACCCATCCTTGAGACCCAGGCCCAGGGATAGTCCAGGGATAATTCCCCCTTTTCTTTTAATTTTGCTAAGGCTGACTTAATACCAAAAGTATCCATGGGCCATAAGTGATTTGGCTCTAAACCATGTGGATTGGGATAGATACGTAAGTTCAACTTGATTAGCAATATTAAAGACTATGTACAATGAGATTGAAGTCTTGTCTAGTGAATTAAGAAAGACTAAGATAGCAGCAGCCAACTTTGCTCTTTGAGTTGTTGTTTGCAGTCCTGTAAACTTGGATCTTTCAGAAACATGTGAACACAGATAAAACCTGATCTTGTAATTGTACAGTTAGCTGGCATGAAAAGAAAATTTAGATAGATATCTCCCAATGTGGAATGTTCTAATTAGGGAGGTATTCAAACATTGTCACATATAGTATAACTCCTTAAAGCTTTAAACACAAAAAGTGAGTGTGGTGTTCGAACAGCTATGTATAAACACTACAGCATTTCTTCAACCTATCTACTGGGCTTAGCTTATATACCCCTATAGGACCTAAATATGGAAAGATACATAACCAGAATTAGCTAATAAGCTCTATGTTTTACCATCAGCAGAACCACTGCAAAATCCATCTCTGCGCAATCAGTGAGTCATAAGCATCACCTTGTTTCCATTGCTAGGAGTGCATGAACACAGCAGACTGCTACAAGGAAAAAGGCAGAAAATGTTAAGGTACACAGAACTGTTGCATAGAAATATCTGGAGAATTAAATGTTAAATGTGCGCTTTCCACAATTTCTTGCCCTGTAGACTTAAAAAGAAATCCTATGCTTCAGGGTGATTCCTTATTGAGCACACAAGATATTCAAATACAGTGTTGGATCACATGTCTTAAAGCAAGTAACAATTAAAGTCATAGAAAAAAAATTCAAAAGCTGTCACGTAACAAAACCTCGAGAAGATGAACTGTCTGTGAAGAGAATACAAGATGCTGGGAAGAAAACAAATGGTTAATTGACAGAAAACACAGAGAAGCAGGCACTTGTCCTTTGGAGAATTCAACATTACCTGCAGACAACCAAAAAATTAGCAAAAGTTGATTACGGCACTATCTGGAACAAGCTTTGGCAACACAAATCTGTAACTGCTTTAATGCGGGAGTACAAGTTCAAAGGAGTGTCTGATAAGTGCATATTTCACTAATTGCGATCCTATCCTTGACAGCCGTGGTGTAGCTAAGATTGGCAGACCATCCACAGCTTGCAGATGATGTTGTTGAGAGATCATGTGTATACAATGCTAAAACTGACATGCAATAGATGTGTTAAAGATGCAAAATTTTTATGCTCAGTCTGTAGATTCTCTCTTAGACTGTCCGAGATGAATAGCATTCTCTTGCAGAACGCCCAGAATCGCTGATAAGAAGTCTGGGCTTTACGCCAGGCTATAACCTAGAGTTTTCTACTTCACAGAGCAGGGAAAACAATACAGACTTTATGTCCTAGCAGGCTGCACTGTATCCGTGGATGAGATTAGACCCATCACGCTGAGATATTTAGGAAACTACTAAGCAATGCAAGGTATGATAGAAGTGGTACAAGTAGCTGGAGAGGAACAATGCTTTCATGTTATAATAAATATGAAGTGAATACTAGCTTCCATACATGTCCCAGTATTTTTACTGCTGGGTCACTAATTAAATTACCTGTTGATGAATGACTGGCCTCATAAGAAAAATTACCTGTCAAAATGCTTAGGTGTCATCATGGAGCTGTGACCATAACACAGTCCTATACAGACTTGAACAGCCATAGACTCAGAGCAAATTTAACCCTATGCAATAATGACTCTTTGACAGTAATATCAAGAAAACTTTTACATCTGTTGAATTTATTTTGCCTCTTATTACTGTAAGAAATAGGGACAAAGCTTTCGGATTTTCTGAGCTTTAAACTAAGAATTGTTTCTCTGAAATTCAATACTTATTACCCTTTAAACCTATTACCCTTTAATATCTGGCCAGCTGATAAGACAGAAGAAAGCGCTCCTTAACGACAGCATTCCACAGAAAAGAACATAAACAGTTCCTGACACAAGCAATCATTTACTCGAGGATGTAGCAAACTACCTGCACAGAAGACACACAACAAGCTTCCCTTGCAAACATGACCTGTAATAAGTCTCGCAAATCCCCTGGGGGCTGCCCTGGGGGCTGCCCTGAATCCCATTTCTCTGTGCTGTAATGTGACCTCATCAGCAATGTGGCTGGTGCGTCCAGACCTGCCCAGAAAGGAGGCAAGCAGTCAGCTGTTTCCCCTGTTTTGGCTATCTCTGGTCTTTGAAGACCATCAGTGGCTGATGCAAGATTAATTTTCATTTGCTTAGGGCAAATGAGTCCTTCCTTTTGTGGCAGGAGACCCCTGCTCCAGTCACTAGGGACTGGCTGTTGGACAGATAAGCATTTGGGGAGAGCCTCTGTCCCTTTGTCTGTAAGACTGAGTTGCAGTTCACAGACCCCTTGAGATGGGAGCAAGTCACAGCAAGCAGAAACAGCTGCCTCATCTCTCTGAGCTAAAATCACACAGGCAGGGTCCAACACAGGAGGACTGCGAGGCATCCCAGGCGGTTCCGCAATTAGCAGGGAGGCCGAAGAGAGGGGAAGAAGAATTTGAGGGAGTTGTTTAAACAAATTACTTTCACCTTCTGGAGCAAGAAGAATGTTACATTGACTCACTGGGGTCTCTCGTACGCCAGATACTACACAACCCTCCTGAGAGCTCTCTAACTCCATTAATTCTTTGCATGATACTTGCCATCCGTCATTTTGCCTCACAATTAACTCTTCAGCATTCTGATGCTGCTCTTTAGTACATAAGCAACCCATACTTACCCGGGGAGCCCGTGGGCTGGGTGCACGAAGACTATTCCAGTCGAGGGAAGCAGGGTGAATGGGAGCTGAACCTACATCAGAAGAGTGTCGGCTCGGCTGATGGGAGCTGGATCACGTCGGGGTCACCAGCTGATGAGGGATCCTGGTTCAGGATCCAGCAATCAAGACACGGAGACAAGAGTCATGAACCAAAATCTTTCTCACCCAAGTGAGAGGTTTATTTTATAGTGCAGAGTAAACAATACTAACAGCTAGCAGTGCTAACGAGCAGGTGTGTTATCAATGTTTTGTCTTCATGCAAGGCCTTGGCTCCAGATAAAGGCAAGATGATGTAATTGTTTTCTGGCTACTGAATCAAGGTCAAAGAAACCTCTCCCAGACATGGTTTGCCAGTATCTAGATGAGGTCTACACCCATCCACCAGACTTTAGTTGTTCTAACCAACAGCACTTTGTCAGGAAGGAGTCCTCCAAACTGTTCAGTCTATGCCAATATCTAAGATAAGCCAGATCAATTCTAGCTGCAATTGAGGGTAGGCTTAACTCAGCTCTGAGGTGAGCTGAGGGAGTTCCTGGGGGGGAGACCCAGTATCAGCCTCATAAATTTGTTCTGTAAGATTTCTAGTTTGGGCTTGGCTGCCTCTCCCCATAGTTCTGTCCCATAGAGCATCTGTGCTATAATTTTAACAACGAACACCTTGAGAACGGGATTTACCAACTGGCCTCCTCTGCTGTAGAAAAACCTTTTTAATTGCCCTATGGATCTGGTACTCAGTAAGATTGTAGCATTTAAATGCTGTCTCCAGGAGAGTTTCTCAGAAAATTGAATGCCCAAGTATTTAAATGAGTGTACCTGCTCTATAGTATGCCCATCCAGAGACCAGTTATGCTTAGGGGCTCTCTTCCCACAGACCATAATTTTTGTTTTGGTATAATTGATTGTTAACCGTTCCTCTTTACAGAGCTGCCCAAATTTGGCCAGCATTCTTTTAAGACCAATTTTATTCAAGGATAGCAGAACCAGGTCATCAGCGTAAAGCAGTATTGAAATCTTCCTACAGCCAATGGCTGGAGGGAAGAATGTGGGGGAAGCCATTTGAGGGATAAGGCTGTTTATATAAAAGTTGAAAAGAAAAGGTGCTAAAATACAACCTTGTTTCACCCCTCGTGTAATGCTGACCTGTTGTGACAGAGTTCCCTGTAAGCCTATACGCACTTGCATCGTATTTTCTTTATGTAGTAGCTGTATGAGCCACAGGAGTCTCTTATCAATGTTTTTTTTTTCCAGTTTATACCAAAGGCGTTCTCTATCTATCAGGTCAAAGGCTGATGAAAAATCCACAAAGGCAGCGTAAAGATATTTGTTTGGAGGTTTGGTGTATTTACTAATTACATGGTGTAGAACAAAGGCTTGGTCTATTGTGCTTCTGCCTTTTCTGAAGCCTGCCTGTTCTTCGAAGATGATAGAATGTTTGTTGTCCCAATCTAGGAGCCTATTCAAGAGGTATCTGGCATAAAGTTTAGAGGCCACATTGAGGAGACTGATGGGTCTAAAGTTACAAGGGTCTAAAGGATCTCCTTTCTTAAAAATTGGCACAACAATGCTAGTTTGCCAACCTGCAGGAAGGTTGCCTGTACTATTGATGTAGGTGAATAGACTGGCTAGAATGGGAGACCACCACTGAATGTCAATAGCAAAGACCTCAGCGGGGATCATATCTTCACCAGGCGCCTTGCCATTCCGGAGAGTTTGAATCAGGTCCCCAACTTCTTTGGGGGAAACAGGTGGCCATTCAGGGGAATTAGAGAGGGTCTCATGAGTAATATTTCTATGAATACTACCCCCAAAAATGCGGCTGAAGTGGGAGACCCATACCTCTGGCGTGATGGAGTTGGCAATCTCAAAGGCTTTCTGTGAGAAGCCTCTTTCTATCTGCTTCCAGAATTTGGGGTCATTACCCTCAATGAGGGCCTGGCCCAAAGATTTCCAATTCTCTAAATAGAAAGCCTTCTTTTTTCCTCTAAGCAGAGATTTATATTCTTTCCGTAGATGTAGCAGGGAAGCTGTAGCTTCGTCAGTGCCAATATGTCTCGCCTGTCTTGTTGCTCTGCTCAGCTCTTTTTTCTTGGTCTTACATTCCCTGTCGAACCAGGACCATTGAGCTTCAGACATTCTTTCTGGGTGTGTAACGGTTAGGTGTGGTTTAAGTGCGAGAATTATGTCCTGGTAGACCTTGCAAATATTCTGGGTCCCCAGAAGAGCATGTTGTCGTAGCTCTTGGAGTTTACTGGTGCTCAGCATCTGCCTTATACTGTCATCAGTTTTAATAGACCATTTAAGCCTTTTCTCACCTAGAACGTGGCCTGGCATTTTATGGTCTGTTAATACCCCTGACTGGTTTTGTTGGAATCTTAAGGACACTCTGAGAGGGAGGTGGTCACTTTCTGACCTGTCATCGATTGCTAGAGAGTATACATAAGGGAGGACAGCAGAAGATCCTATAACATAGTCTACCACACTAGCACCCTTATCTGTTAGAAAAGTGTAGTAGCCATTTGAGGTGTCCAGGTAAGAGCCATTTAGGCATACAAGATGGAGTTTGTAGATCAATTGAAAGAGGAATTTGCCATAGTTGTTGATTACCTTGTCTTGGGAGGTTCGGGCGGGGCTTTTATCCATATCAAGCTCCAAGCCAAGGGCTTTTTCCATCATATAAACACTGTTTCCCATTCTAGCATTAAAGTCACCACAAATTATAAGAAGATAGTTGGGATATTCAGAAAGTAATGTATCAAGAATGTCCTCCAATTTAGCCCAAACCTCTGAGGCAGTACCAATTATTCTCGGTGGGAGATAGATGTTGACACAGATCAAAGGACATGGTTTGCAGCCATGTATTGTTAGAACTTGCCAGTAGCTAGAGTTCAGTTCAGCTATCTCTGTTGCTATCAAGCCAGTAGTGGAGGAAATTGAAATAGCCAAGCCCCCACTTCCTCGTCCTGAAGCTGAATTTTTTTGAGCTGGGAATTCCCATGTCCTATATCCCTGTAAATTTAAAGAGTCTTTCTCCAGAAGCCAAGTCTCTTGCAGGCAAAGTATGTCAAATGTCTGGAGGTACTGTATGAAATCTGAGTCAGCCAATTTATTCTTCCATCCTGCAATATTCCAAGATAGCAGATTCAGAGGCTGGCATTGTATCTTATCTGGTGTTAGTCAATCTTGGGAGAGGGCAGCTAGAGGGGCATATCTGTTGTCCAGGTGCCAATCAGACCTACTGGAAGTTCTGAGGTGACTGGGTAGGTGGCTCGTCCCCTTGGAGGCTTGATACATTCTGTGACTACTGGGAGACTTATTGACACCAATCCTTGGAGACTCTCTTTTTTGTATTCTCTGGCTGTTACGTATATTTGTGAAACCACGGGGTTGATTGATCAAGATATTATTGGGGGCAGATACAAAAGGTGGACATACATCTTTCCCTCTGTAGTTTAAGTTAGGCTCAGGGGGTGTAGCACCAGCATGGGTGGGGGCATTTCTCCTGTGCCTGGAGTACTCATAATTAAAAGAGGGCTCAGCAGTTCTTTCTGATTTTCCATGAGGTGTTGGAATCCTTTTAGAATTTACATTGAGTCCAGATTCATCAACCATTACCCTCCCATCAAAAGTACCCCCATGATTCTCATCATACTGCTGTCTGTTTGTTTTGAATGGTCTTTGCAAGTTTTGTTTTGCAGTTAACTTAAAATTTGGCTTACGGTGTATTATATGCGTTCCCCATTTGAAAGATATCGGTATGTCTTCAAACTTATATAATAAGCTCCAAAAATGATAAGCATGTCCATTTTCTTTAAATGACAGATGCACTCTCCCCCTCCAAATCTTAGGCTTTCTAGGATATATACAGGAGCAACGCATATACATTAAGGGACCCCAGTCTTTACCCAGAATGTCCAAGATATCCCGTGTTACATCGGTGTTAGTTTTCCACGTATTATTGGACCTTTTGAGAGGCCAGTTGTATACAGTAATGTGACTCACAGTGTTAGTTGGTGAGACTGTAGTCTGTGGCTTCTCTGTTCCGGAGTTTACTTTCGTAAGAAGTCGTAGGTAGGTATTGTCCGGCTGTGTGTTGTCCCTATCTGTAGGGGCTATAAATGAGGACTGTGGGCCATTTACGTCTGGGGTGGCATCTTGCCATTCATCAATTACTATGAAGTCTGCATTTGAAAGGGTTAAGTTCAGGTCCTCAGTAGCTTTGCTTGCATTGCAATTCTCAGCCTGAGTCTCTGGAACCTTTTCAGAGTTTGCGGCCAACTCTGTGTCCACCAACCTCTGAATAAGATGCTCTTCTTTTTGAGTTATTTATTTATTTTATTTATTTATTTGATTTATATCCCGCTCATCTGATACATCTGTACCACTCTGAGCGGCTAACAACAATATTAATACAATTATAGGAACATAAAATAAAAATATCGGTTAACAAAGGTAACATAAATCATAAATAACAAATAAAGAGAAAAATAAATTAAATTAAATTAAATGCTGGCAGGAGGGAAGGCCTTAACATAAAGCCATGTTTTTAGCTGAGTTTTGAATGTGCCCAGGGAAGGGGCCGCGCGGATCTCAGGAGGGAGATTGTTCCAAAGGTGAGGAGCCACCGCCGAGAAGGCCCGGTTTCGTGTCTTCTCCCTTCGGGCCTCCCTCGGCGTCAGGCTCCTCAACCTCACCTCCTGGCTCGCGCGGGTGATCCGGGTAGAACTTGGTGGGTGAAGGCGTTCCGCCAGATATCGAGGTTAGGCAGGGATTATTCTTGTTTATTTCTAGGATATGAGTCCCACTTCCTGAGTGATGGAAGTCTGAATCTGGATCAGGGAATGTCCGGGGGGGGGGGGGGTGCTGCTGTCAAAATCCCTGTTTCTATCAGGGTGGCTATGAGTTGGAGAGTTGCTTTCAGGTCAAATATTTCTTGATGCAGTGCATGAAGTTTATCGAAGATGCTCTGAGTTGATTTTGCAGAAAAGAAGCACTGGTCCCGCAACTGATTGTAGATAATTTTGATGTCCTCATTCTCAAGCCCACAAGATTTGTCGATCTGTTCTTCTATAGATACATTCCTTGGCTCGGTGTCTGATAAATTTGGATTTTTCTCAGGCAGGTCTGTTGATAAAATTGATGACCTTTCCTGCAATCCTGGGTCCACTGACCAATTACTAATCAAGTAGCCAAAAGGGTCTTCAGCCACCTCATTTCTTTGGGAATCTCTGATGGTCATGTTCAAATTTTGATTGTTTGAGATAGATGGGGTACTTGAGACATATTCCCTTGAAAACCTTTGCCCAGTGGAACTGGAAAAGTCCTGTTGATTAATGGAGGTTAAAGGCACATAGAAGTCTAGTACAGCTCTTTGACTTTTGCTTCTGGGAGCATTGTTACTTCCAGCACGAGCTTTCTGGGCTCTATCAATCACTCATTGATAGTGATTTTATGTGCTGTTGAATCTCAGCTGCAGCCAGAAAAGTTAGAGCCGTCTGCAAAACCTAGCACAAGTCCTAGTGTGGTTTCTTTATTTCTTTATTACCTTGCCTTCTGTGGTGTCTCCTTATCAGATCGCTCAGGCAACTCCCAATATTTGACTTCAAAGTTTCTTTAAACAACTCACAGTATTGCAGCGTAGTTCCTGCCCGGCCTTGAATTTTCCTTGAAAGAGTCTCAGTCCTTTCCAAACATGGTGTTGCTGATAAACTCCCCCGGGAGACTCAACGCTTCTTGCTCTCTTTGGCTCCAGGCACCACCGGTAAGCAAAGTTCTTTAATAAAACTACTTGAGCAGTTGAATACTTTGTAGGTATTAAAAATAAGGATTAAAGATTAAAAAGGGAGCAGAGCTTGATACCAACGCTGTTCCTCCCAATACCTGAAATATATCTCAATTGATTTGCTGTATAATAACATTTAATACTGGTTATCTGACAACCTTCTTTTTGTAATATCTACCAACATTTCTTATTAATCCTAGCTTTCTTATTATTATTGCAATATGTATGAATCATCACTTGCCATTATTTTAACTACTTACCCAAAATCTTTATTGGTAAGATCCGGAATAGGAAATACAATTTAGGGATCTATTTGATTTTAAATAATCCACTTCTGCCAAACCAAAAAAATGTTTCATGTTTTATATTCCTTTACCTTTTGACTTATCTCGTTCCTCAACTATCCGAATACATTTTCAATACATCTTGTAAATTCCAAGTCATCTTTACCCCGGTGTGCTTTGGAAGAAAGTAAATGAAAAAGCAAAGAGCGAGGAGGTCTGTTCCGTGCACATGGAGGTTGGTTGTCCAGTGGGTGAGCTTTCCTTCATTGGGGCCAACTGAAATTCCAGCCTGGTGTGTAAGCTTTGGAGTCCTCCAGAACTCTTCATCATCCTAAGTAGTGCTTATGTCAGAGTGGTGCAGTTTTTAAGCAATGCCTGTTGCCGAGGCTCCTTTCCAGTCAAAGCAGTCAAGAAAATCAGGCAATGGCTATCGATATGGTAAAAGGCGACCTCCTAGCCAGTTTCAAGAATATTGTTTTGGAATATCGTCAGTGGCAAAAGAACAAAATGGTGGGTGATCTCAGTTTGTTGGTGTTTCAACTGAGGCTCTGGAGGTAACTTGGATGCCATTTCCCAGGTTGAAGTCAGTGCCACTTACATATTAATCTATTTAACATTATAATTCATCTTGTCCCAAAGCCTAATCACTTTGATTATGATAAACAGCAAAAACACATTTCAACTCCCATAAATCCTGACCAGCAGAACTAATGGTAAAGGCTTCTGGGAGTTTTAGTCCAGGAACATCTGGGGATACAAGGTTGGGAACCCCTGGCATAGAAGAAAACATTCATCTTTATCAAGTAGCTTCTTGATTTGCATGGGTTAAGTAGTCGCAGCCAAGGGATTGCTTTCTTCCATTGCCAAGATGGGCAAGGGTCGAGTGGAGTGGTGGCAGAACAGACAGATTCAAGCACCCTGTCCACATCCTCAGGTCTCAACAATTGAAACTCATCCATTAATACCTGACCTAAGCACGGCACACTGGACACATCTTCTGATTCTGCAGTAACAGTGGAGTCCAACCCACTGCGAATCTGAGCGATTTCCCCCTCAAAATGGATAGCAAATCATCACAGCAAGCTGATGAGCAGTCTGGGACCTCACTGGATTTCCCGGTTGAAGAAGATCCCGGACCACCCGAAACAGCTCTGCTGGACGACATTCTGAGGAAGCGATACGGCTGGAAAAATACTGTTTCGCCAGCTGTATTGCCACAAAATAGGCCCGATAATGGGCTCTAAGTCGTGTTCGATCGGACTCCCAGCGGGACTTCCTCCACCTGCGCTCCAGCCGTCTCCCCTCTCGCTTCATTGCCCGCAGTTCAGAAGTATACCACGGAGCTATCTGGGCTCGGCGAGCAGGGAGAGGGTGCTTAGGCACAATCGTGTCAACCGCCCGGGTCATCTCCTTATTCCACAGGGTGACCTGAGCTTCGACAGGAGCGCCAACCATATCAAACAGATAATCCCCCAGAGCATTCAGGAAACCATCTGGATCCATTAGTCTCGGAGGGCGGATCATCTTAATCGATCCCCCACCCTTGCAGAGGGGAGAAGAAGCTAAAAGACTAAACTTGATCAGGAAGTAGTCTGACCATGACAATGGGGTCACAACCAGCCCCTCCACATCCAGACCACCATCTTCCAGTCCCATTGAGAAAACCAGGTCCAAGGTATGGCCCTTCTCATGTGTCGGGCCGATGACACATTGAGACAGCCCCATGGTTGTCATGGCGGCCATGAAGTCCTGAGTCGCCCCAGTCAAGGCAGCCTCGGCATGGATGTTGAGGTCCCCCAGCACCAACAGCCTGGAAGTCCTCAACACCAGGTCCGAGACTACCTCCGTCAGCTCATAGGCAGGGAGACTGTTGGTATGCAGCAGGGTGGGCGGTACACCAACAGAATCCCTAACCTGTCTCGCGAGCCCAACACACAATACAGGCCCTCAAGACCTCCTCTCAAAGGGATAGGAAGCCTGGTCAAGGAGATAGAACTCCTATACACTATGTGAGGAAATGGATTTTGTAGTACCACATTTTTCAGAGTTTGCCTGGGAAGGAGCTTCGTTTGATCTGCCCAAAGCACTCTTCAAGGTTTCCGTCTCAGAGAGGTAAACACATGTGTCAGGAAGGCGTCTCCTTTGGGGAGCCATTCCACGAGGGGAAGGAGCCAAACTGTACTTCCTAGCATCACCTAACTGTCTAACCTAGACTAGGTGAGATCTAGAAGGGTGTGATTGGGAACTATGGGCTATCTTCTGTCCCGAGATTTCCAACTACTTACTTAAAATTCCTCAACTGGGTACTTTGTCCCTTGCACACCAGCCTTTCCAACCCAAATAACCAAAAACAGCAAACAAAGCCCTCGTGGCTAAGGCACTCTCACCTTTGCTCCCAAGAAGCATACTTGGGTAAAAGATAAAATATTTATTCAAAAGTAGTAAAAAGTCAGAAAACAAAAGAAATACCTGTCAGTTACAGGACAGAGTTGTCATCCTCACAATATGGACAGTTACCCAATATTATTTGTTTTGAACCAGTAGAAGTTGTTATAGATTCACCTAATGTTACACTAAATAAATCTGTTAATGTTCAAAAAGAGACTCAGTTGTCATTTCCTGCCAAAAAGGAGGAATTGTTTCAGATCTTTAATGAACCCGATCACAACAATCCTATCTTTTTCATCAGGCCAATGTTCCTAAAGCTAGACAATGCTTCAATTTATTATCATTAATTCCTGATATTACATTCAATAATGCCATTTCAGGTTTTATATCTATTTTCTGCAGGGTAATTTCTTTTGCTAATTCCCAACAAGATTAAGTGCTAAAATGATTCCACCACCCCCGCCATGTCAGATAAGCCACGCCCACCAGGTTAAAGGTGCTATTCCACTAGGGCAGTGGTGTCGAACTGTGGCCCTCCAGATGTTCTTGGACTTCAACTCCCAGAAGCCTTCACCACCACCTCTGCTGGCCAGGATTTCTGGGAGTTGAAGGCCAAGAAGGGAGGGCCACAGTTCGACACCACTGCACTAGGGGAAGGGGCCAACTTGAGTTCCCAGGTTCACCAGCTTTTCAACCCTAGGCTGATTAAAACCTAGAAGGTGCAGAAATGGACAAAACGTCTAACCCTAGATTCCCACTTATCCCCTTATTTGGGGACAAAATACTATTGACTATGTTCTTTAAGCCCTGCACACCATCCTGACCAGGTAGGACACCCGAAGAGCCAAAATAACCCACATCACTCTGTGGCGAAGACAGTTTCTTTAGACACTCAGACTCTTGTTTCCCTGAGGATCACACTTCGGTAAAATATAAAAAGAGGAGAAAAGGAGAGAAGAAAAGGAAAAAAGCGAACTTCTGCCTGCACCAAAGCCTTGAAAAAGGCAGAAAAAGCTCTCCCTCTCCCTCCTGGGGAGGGAAAGAACAGAAGGCAAGGCTCTTTTGTCCAAGAAAATTTCAGGGACACCCCCCCCCCAGAGGGAGGAGAACCGCCTCAGATGCCTCCATTTGCCCAGAGGTGCCTCTTTTCCTCTCCTTAAGAGGGGGGTGGAATGGCTTCCAAGTGAGGCCCCCCATCGTCCCTCCCAACTGCGCAGGCACAGTGACACCCTCCGAGGCCTTTCCCCCACCTTTTGCTCAACACTTGGAGGGGAGAGGGAGGGAAACAGGAGCGCCTCCATCCCAGTTGCTTGAGAGGGAGGGAAGCCCCCCCCAAGATGAAGGGAGGTGCGCACGCGCGCACGCACGCACACACAAGATGTGCCTCAAGGGACCTGGGCATCTGCAGAAACCCCTGGAGATGCGGCCAGCTAGCCAGCCAGAAAAGGGTCAAAGGGGGGTGGATGATGGGCTTGGCCTGACCTCCCTTTTCTCCGGCCGGCTCTTCTCCTTCGCGCCTCTCTGTCTCCCTTTCACACCTTTTCTTCTTAGAAATGTCATTCTATACAATACATCACATGTGTGCGCATGGGGGGGAGATCAGGAAAATGTGGCTTACGATCCTTTTATAAGCCACGTGTTAGATGGCCAGAATAGCCACTGATCAATTTTGGAGGAGTCCTCAAGGGGATTCGGCTACAACCGAACACAGTGAAAGAAGGCAGATGGCACTACAAGAAAAATTAACGGACTTCCGGCTTGACGTCACGACGAGACAGCAGCAGGAGGACAGAGCTCTGTCCCCTGGGCTGAATCCTGACCTTGTTCGGGACACCGTAGGGTGTCGGAACCGCCCTGGAGGGGTGGTGAACTGGGGGGGAAGCCTGTTGATCACGGGGGGGCGGCGGCCACCCCGTTCGATCCAGGAAACCCCCTAATCAACGAACAGGCAGAAAGAAGCAGCTTCGGCTTGCTTGCAAATCGCTGTCAGCCAGCCAAAGAAGCAAGAATCAGCCTTTTGACATTGTTGTTTACCATCCGGTGAGACTTTTATAACTAATTGCTTATACCCCTGAAAATTCCTACATATGGAAAAAAGAAATGCTGTTCCTCAGAAACTAAAAAGTGGCAAAAAATCTGGTGAGAGGGCTAGCTGATGGAAAGGAAATAACTTTAAAATATACTTTGAGAACATTACAGTTTGGTGTGAAGCTTGAGAAACTTTCCTATATTCGATAACCTGAATTTATTTTGACTACTTGGAATCTCTTGGCGTGGAGCCCAGAAGCCTGTGACCTTGATTATTTGGCTGTTATTCCCTTTTGACTTCCTCTGAGCTTGGCTGGGAAATTAACCCTAAAGTGGACTTTTAAGGCCATCAGCTGCGGATACAATATTGCAATGGCCCAACAAGAAGAATTCTGGAATGGAGTAAGACTGGCACTTGAAAGAATATTGGACACTGTGAAATCTCACTTTGAAGAAGCAAAAACAGCTAATCAGCATCAGATGGATTGTGGTCTGCAGGCAGCAGGGAGCGGCAAGGAAGATGGAAATATTTCAGATGAGGCATCCCAATTAATACAGCAGCTCGAGAAAATTGCTCCAAGAGAGGCACTGAGGATGGACTGGGTGCATAGAGAGTTGGCGGGCATAGATCAGACCTATAAAATGGCTTCAGAGGACATGAGGGATGACAGAAAGCTTGAAAACACAGTAATATTAAATGGGAAAGAAATTAGAGAGGGAATTACCTAGAAAGATGAAAAAAGGGGAAACAAGGAAGGGCCTTTTAATATTGAAAACAGGTTTATATTTACTATTTGGATTTGTGAAAGGGTATATTCTGTATATTAAAAAGGAGAATTAAATTGAAATAAGGGAGACCTAATTAGAGTAAAGATCTAATATGGTGATTTTTTATTTTAGGTAAACTAAATTAGATATAAAGCTGCGTTATGGATCTGGAACCACCTTTAATAAAAATGTTACTAGAAGACTGTTAATAGAAGAATGATTAGAAGAATTTTATATAATATGAGAGTAATATTATGATAGTGGTCATATTGTGTACTAAAATCTGTATGTGAATGGTTTGAATGCTTGAAAGATGTTTGGAATTGGGGGGGACAACCAGGAAAATACTGAGATGTAAAAAAACAAATAATTGTAAGCAAAATATGTAACACGATGTCTGACAAGCACAAAACAATGTAGATAGACTGGAAAACTAATAAAATGTTTTTTAAAAATTAACAAAGAAGCTTCAGGCAGCCAAAGGAATAAAATCTTTCTCCCCTCCCATTAATTTATTTGTTGAGGAGGGAGAACCATTGGGGCAACCAACCATCATCCTTCACAGTCACAGCCCAGGAGACAACAGGATCCTTACCTGAAGAGACCTCGTTCCCAGTAGGAGATTCTGGCGCAGAGATCTCGAGCCTTGATCCAGAGGATCTTGTTGGGGGCAATACGGGGTCACCTCCTCAAAGGCCACTGGAAGCGGGAGGGAGAAAACAGAGTCTTACTGGGTGGAAAAGGCCCCACAACGTCCCAACTTTGTTTATTTAAAAGGTTTGGAAATTACAGGCGTACTCTGAAGTTCAGCTTCAGTAACGTGAGTCGCATGCCCCATTTCCTGGCAAATAGGACAGCTGGGACAATTACGCCTGGCTGATTTTGAAACACTGAGCCAGTAGAAACGAGAAGTAATTCCATTCAAGGTCCTTTGGAGGCGAAGGTGGCCAGAAAAAGCAGCAGCGTGGGATAACAGGAACACCTTTCCTCGGTAAGGCTTTGGAACTGTGTCGGGGCAGGCAGGATCTCCTTGTAAGAAAGTCCCAGACCATCCCTGACACAGCCACCCACACCTATGGGGGGGACTGTGCTTGGAGGGGATCCCCAGCCTCAGTGCAAGGAGAGAAGGACGTGGGGTGGGTGGACAGAAGGGAAGGAAGAAGAGGCGGAGCAAAAAAAGAGAGCAATACCCCACCCACTCCGAGGCTCCCAACAGAAATATCCGGGGAAATGGCCAGGCTCACAAGGAGAAACCTCTGCCTGAGCAGACAGCACTCCCTCCCCCCCACCCCATCCCACTTTCCAAGTTTAAAACCTCAGTCTTAATTAATTCTTCATCAGGCTCCGGCTGCCCATCAGTCCCTTCATCATGTTTTGAAGGCAAGGAACTCAACTTCTCCAGCTCAACAATTTTCCTGTTTTTAAACATTCTGGGCAGCCTTTAGGCCTTTGATTTCTTTGTTGTGCCAAGGCAGCTGGGCTAAGCAAACATACCTGTTTCTTTCTTCAGAATTTAGGAATTCTCATTTGTAGCCCCCTTTTTCTCCTGGCCAGAGGGCCTCAGGCCGCCCAGAATAGTAAAAACAGTCCTATGGATTTTAAAAGGCAAATGGGCAGAGTGTGTGTGGAAGTGCTGGTTTAAAAAAGGAGAAAACAGCACCTCCTGCATGACACGGAGGTCGTGGCAAAAGGGCCACAGAGGAGATGGGCGTTGGAGAAATCAGCTTTCCCAAGGTTGACCTCCCTTTCCTTCATCCTTTCCTTCATCCGGCCTAAAGACTGACAGAAACAGGCAGCGTCTCGGGTTCAGAAATGAATGACGGCGGCTTCCCTTGAGCTACAGAAATCGTCCGGTCAGAATGGAAAACGAACAACTCTGGTGACCTGGAAGGGTATCTCTTCCCCAGAATAGCCTCGTTCTCTCATTTCATTTCTCCCCCCAAACGTGCTAGCCGGTTGCAGAAAGAGTTGCCACCCGAAATGCACCGACTCTCACAGGCACCGAAGCCTGACAGACCCTGAGGGAGGTAGAAAGAACTCCCCCCAACACGAAAAGGCTTGTTTCAAAGAGCCTTTCCTGACACGTCTCCCCCCGCCTGGTTCCTCACATGTCCAGTCATGATCTCAACTCCTCCTGCCCCCCTCCAGGCTGGACACTGCCTGCCCCCCCAGACGCTGAGCCTCTCCTCCCACAGCCTGGGATCGGGGCCCCAGAGGCCCTGCCCTCCCTCCTTGGCTTGTTTGTTCCTTTGTTGGAGGGGACCCAGAAGAAGGGAAAGGCCAGCCTTGACCGAAGGGAGGGCGGGTGTGTGTGTGGGGGGGTCTGTTTGGGGGAGATTTGCATTCTCGGTTCCTTTTCTCCTTTTGTGGGAAATGACTCCCTCTCTGTCTCTGCCCCCCCCCACATATGCAACATCCTGGTCTCCCTACCTCCCTCCTCCCTCCAGGAGCCTAGATCAGCCCCCTATCCTGCAAACCCCATTTCTGGTACCCCACCATTACCCTCTTGCTTCGCCCACACTTTTGCAGCCCCCCTTCCTCACCATCCTTCCAACCTCATTCGGCTCGCCTCCCCCCCAAGACTTGCAGGCTTAAAAATAACGTTTTCAAGTTTTGACAGAATGGAGTGGGGATGGTTGAGGTCGGGTTTCCCCCTCCCCTTGGGGGTCCTTTGAGGTTTTGTCTGGAGTGGGGGGTGGGGAGAGAGCCAGGCCCCTTCCTCTCCTTCCCCTTTGAAAATCCACCGGGAGAAGGTGCAAAATTTTTGTGTGGGGGGGGGTCGCCATGCAGGAAAACCCAGGACCAACCCACACTTCTACCCTGCCCCCAAGGGTGCCTTGCTCGGAGGGGAATCTGGAATCCTCTTCCCCCCCAAAACAGCCCCTCTCCCTCCCCTGAACAGAGACACACCTGACCCCCCCACCCAGAAGAAGGAAAAGGCCAGCTTTAGGGGAGATTTGCAGGAATTGACCGCCTCTCTGCCTCTGCACCCGCACTTGCACACACACACAAAGCTTATGCGACGTCCCGGTCTCCCTCCCTCCCTCCGAGCCCGCTCCTGCCATTTTCCACCCCCTGCCCAGACCCGATGGGGGAAGATCCTCTGAGCCCCATGGGGGGGGGAAGGAGAGGGAGGGGGTGACCTCCGGGGCTTCCGCTTCCTGTTAGAGCAGCGCCTCTTCCACCTTCATAGCTCTAGGGTCCTCTCTCCACAGCCCCCCCACCTTCCTTCCGGGGTTCCCCAACCGCTGGCCTTGAAGAGGGGGGAGGAGAGGGGGGAAAGGGCAGGAAGAGAACACCACAGGGGGGCAGGCGCCCCAGGGAACAACTGCCCGTGGGGGGGAGAGTAGGGGCCAGGATCTGGAGGGGGGGTTTGGTCGCTTTTTCCCCTCAGGAGGGGAACTGAGGTGAGGGGGGGCTCTCCCTTCCCTTCAGGCTCTCCCGTTTGAAGCCTCCTCTGAGGGGATGTGGTGGCGCTGCGAGCTAAACTGCAGCAGCCTTTGTGTGCTGCAGGGTCAGAAGACCAGCAGTCCTGAGATCGAATCCACGCGACGCTCGTCCCAGCTCCTGCCAACCTAGCGGTTCGAAAGGATGCAAAATGAAAAAATGCGAGTAGATAAATAGGGACCACCTGGGTGGGAAGGTAACAGCGTTCCGTGTCTAAGTCGCACTGGTCATGTGACCACGGAAGATTGTCTTCAGACAAAACGCTGGCTCTATGGCTTGGAAACGGGGATGAGCACCACCCCCTAGAGTCGAACACGACTGGGCAAAAAAATTGTCAAGGGGAGCCTTACCTTTTACTGGAGGGGATTCGCCCGAGGTGGTTTCCCTTTCAGGAGCGGGAGGCAAGTTTTTCTCCGCTAACGTTTCATTTTGCATATATAATACATGGGCGGAAAGAAGGGCGTCGAAGTAACTCCGCCTCAAATATATATAGAAAGAGCGAAGGGGGATATTCTGCCCAGAGAGAAGCCCGTAAGCATGTGATGGAGGTGGGGGGGAAAAGGGGTGGGTGGGAAGAGTGCGCCTTTTTGGCCTTCCTGGCAGGGAAAAGTTCAACAGGCTGGCAGAGCTGGAGGGGCGCCGTTTTGTGTGTGTGTGTGTGTTTGCATCTCTTGCACAGACTGACGAGGGGCTACCCCCTCCCTTCTGCAAGAAGAAAGGCTCCCTGCCATCTTTCGACTTGCCCAGAGAGAGAGAGAGAGAGAGAGAGAGACCCCCGAAGGGATGGGGTGTGGGTGTGTTGGGGGGGGTCAGATTTGCCATCTAGGTTCCTTTTGTCCCTCCCTCCGAGCCCCCCCCCCGCCGTTGCCCACCTCCTGCCCAGACCCGATGGGGGAAGATCCTGGGAGCTCCATAGAGTTGGGGGGGAGGAGAGGGAGCGAGCAGGGGGGCCCCGATTCCTGGTAAAGCAGCGCCTCTTCCGCCTTCATAGCTCTAGGGTCCTCTCTCTCCGCCCCCCCCGCTTAGAATGGGGGAGGGGCGTCTCCTCTTCTCTCTCCCCAGAGCCCCCCCCCCGCCTTCCTTCCTTCCGGGCTTCTCTTCAACCGCCGGCCTTGAGGGGGGGAGGGGAGGAGAAAAAGGGCGGGAAGGAAGAGAATGGGGGGGGCGCGGGGGGGGGTTGGTCGCTTTTCCCCTCAGGAGGGGATACTGAGGCGAGCGGGGGTGGGTTCTCCCTTCCCTCCCCTTGGAAGGCTCTCCCCGTTCGGAGCCTCCTTCTCTGAGGGGATTCGCCCGCGGTGGTTTCCCTTCAGGAGCGAAAGGAGGTTCTGCAAATATAAGAAGGAAGAGGCTGACAGGAGGGGCCTCGAACTAACTCCGCCTCCAATATATCTATACCAGTATATTATAGAGAGAAGGGGGATATTCTGCCCAGAGAGAGAGAAGCCCGTAGGCGTGTGTGATGGGGGGGGGGGAAGGCGGGGGAAAGACGATGCGGGAAGACCGGGGGGGGGGGGGAGGGAAGAGCGCGCCTTCTTGACCTTCCTGGCAGGGCCGGAGGGATGCCCTTGTCTGTGTGTGTGTGTGTGTGTGTGTGTAAAACGGAGCTGAACCATTAACACGGAGGTTGTAAACTCGGAAAGTGAGAGGGGTGGGGGTGGGGTGGTCTGGGGGCCAGAGAGATCCCCCCCTCTCCCCTTTGAATCCCCCCTCCGCCTCCCTCTCGAGGAGACCCAGAGGGGGAAAAACATTGCCTTCCCTTCCACTGGAAAAACAGGCCTTTCTCTCTAAAGCTTTAAAGGAGGCGCTCAGCCACGGAGAGTCCCTGCCCCCCCGGGGGGACACCCACAACCTGGGGGGGGTTTGGAGTCACCTCCTCTTCCCTCTCCCCCCCCCCCCCCGTCCAGGCCAGGCTCTCCCTTGAAGGGACGTTTTAGGCCTCCCTCTCCTCCTCGAAAGACGCCTTGCCCGCCATCCCGAAACCTCTTGGGGGAAACTCAGACCCCCCCCACCCCCCACCCTCACCCCCACCTCTCCCAGGGACACACGGGGGGGGGATTTTTCTACTTACCGGAAGGGCCACTAAAACTCGCCCAACCGCCTTCCTGAGGGGAGACCTTCTGGCCGCCTTCGTAACTGCGCACGCGCCACAGACCCCCACCCCACCCCCCTCTGTGGGGAAGAGGAGCGCATGCGCGGGAGGGAGAGCGAGCCGAACAGGCAGGGAGGGGATCCTGCGCGTGCGCAGAGAGGAGCCCTGGGTGGGCTTGGAGGGCAGCCTGTCAGTCACGCGAGGGGGAAGAAAGGGGAGTTCTTGCCCAGCCAGCCTTCCAGAGGGGTTGGGCTTCGCGGAAGGAGGAGCGAGCTCTCATTGGGTCTCGGGGTTGCCAGGCAACCCCCTCATAGACGACATAATAGACGCTCCGGAGGGCTTCCGCCCAGCAACGGGTGACGCGCAGAAGGAGCGAGTTCTCATTGGGCCTCCATTGTTCTTCCCTGGGTGGAGCCACAGCCTGCAGACGGACTCAGCGTCTCCCCCCCCCCTTCAGCCTTGTTCTCTTGCGGCCCCACAAATCCGGGCGTGGGGGGGGGTCTCGGTCGGTCCGCCATTGAAGAGGAGGAGGAGGATGGCCCCGCCATGACTTCTCACCTCTTTCCCCCCCCCACACACACACACACACAAGGAAGCCCCTCTAAAGATCCCCCTCCCACCGAAGATTTCACGGAAAGGCCCCTCCTGCCCCCCCCAACCGAGTATTTTTCTCCCCTTCAGGGGGAGTATATTTCTAGGGACACCCCTCCCTCCTCACTTTCTCTCCCCCCCCAAAAAAAAAGGCTCCCAAATCGCCCCCCCTTCCGTTGGGATCCTCAGGCGGGAAAGAGGGCGGGAGGGGTGGGTCGAGAGAGGAAACCGGGGGAGGGAGAGAGGGGGCACGGCCTCCACTTCCGGTGGGGACGCAGTGCCGGAAGCAGCCGCTCCTCCTTTCCCTCCTCCTCCTCTACACTTTCGTAGCTCTACGTTCTCTCCTTTCCCAAGGATGGAGACTAAAAGTTACCGAATCTATGCCCCTCCCACTCCCCCTCCTCTTCTCAGCGGCGATTGGTTGGGAGGGAAGGGAGGAGGGAGAACGTAGAGCTACGAAAGCAGTAGAGGAGGGGGAGGAGGGGCTGCTTCCGGCGCTGTTTCCCCCCCACCGGATTCGGAAATGGCGGCCGTGCCCTCCTCCCTCGCTTCCTCCTTCCTTCCTCCCCTTTCTTTCTCTCGCTCTTTCTTTCCGGCCTCTTTTCCCGCTTCAGGTGGGGCGATTTGGGGGCCTTTGTTTTTTTGACCCTGACCTGAACCCACACCCTCAACCCTCCTCCCCTGGGCTCTTCCCACCCACAGCAATGGGGGGGCAGGAGAGCCCCTGGGGGGGAGAGCAGCTGCCCGTTTCCTACCCTGGGAAAAGTGTGTCTGTGTCTGTAGTCTTGTGTGAGGTTTGCTGCTGATGATTTTGGGTTAACAATATTCTCAGGAAATTGTTTGAATCTCCTCTTGGTTTCCAGCAAGAGACTTTCTTAGAGGCAGGAAATTCAGGCATTAGATTCTTAATTAGCTTAGAATTCATTCATTTATTCAGAATTACTTTTCTCCTGCCTTTCCCCTCTTTGCTTCTTTATATCTTGCTGTTTTCGTTGGCGCAGGGGATGGTGGTCGGCTGGATGGCCAAACCTTGGGCACCAGAGAGGCTGAGCGAAGGGCCTCCTGGAAGGTCTTAAAAAGCAGGCGGAAGTTGAGTGTCATCATCACACGAGGGGTGCCGGACCACCACATTCTTCTGGATAGCCTCTTTCCGGGTTTTCGTTCCTCTGTGAAATAGTACGGGGAATTAATGGAAACCTGAAACACTCCACAAGCTGAGGGTTGGGGGGGGGGTTGAACAAGAGTCCATCCCCCCCCCAGCACCCCTGCCGTTCACAGAGCGATACCACGCGAGGGAAAATCCCAGAATCTGACTCCCCTTTTTCATCAAGTGACCACTCCTCCCCCAGACACAAAGCCATGGTCAGGGCTGTGAAGGGCAAAGAGCAGAAGAGGGTCACCCGCAGAGTCCAGGGGTCCCCAACCTCTGGCCTCCAGAGGTTCTTGGACTGCAACTCCCAGAAGCCTTCACCACCGCCTCTGCTGGCCAGGATTTCTGGGAGTGGAACCGGCCAGTAATTTACACACTCCTGAGTTAGTGCAGCAGTTCCATGCTACTTACCCCGATCTGAAACTGTTAGAATGGCGTTAGCCTTAGCTGCTACAAAGAACTACATAATCCATCACTATGATATTACCACTGCATATTTAAATGCAGACCTGAAAGAGGAACTACACATGGCAAAGGCACCAGGATATGAAGGTACAAAGCCAGAATTAGTGTATAGGTTAAACAAAGCGATTTATGGTTTAAAACAATCGGCTAAGAATTGGAATGATTGTTTGCATCAAGTTTTGGTAAAACTGGGATATAGTAGCAGTCTGGCAGATCCTTGTCTATATACCAAGAAAAATGGGAATGACTTAAACATACTACTAGCATATGTTGATGATATTTGTTTCATGGCAAAGAGTCAGAGCCAAGTAGAACTGTTTGAGAAACAGTTAAAAAAGGAATTTAAATTAAAAAGTCTGGGACCAATACAAAATTACTTAGGTGTACAAATACAGAGAACAAAACAAGGGATTGAATTGAGTCAAGAGCTAAAAATCAAACAAATGTTGCAAAAGTACTGCATGGGAGAGTGTAAAAGTGTAAGTACTCCCATGACAGTAGACATTCAAAAGGAAGATGAAATCAGTAAAGATTTCGAAAACCAAGAATTATACCATTCAGCCATAGGAAGCTTAATGTATTTGGCAAACTGGACACATCCAGATATAGCAGCCTCAGTGAACATTCTAAGTAGGTATGTAGCCAGACCTAGTGAAAAGCACTGGCAACGCGTAAAAAGGATGTTTAGATACTTAAAGGGGACATATAACTACCATTTGATATTGAAGCCATCAAAAGATTTAAAACTGTCTGCTTATGTAAATAGTGACTGGGCCAATGATGAGACAGACAGAAAATCCATGACCGGATTTGTAATAAAATTTGGAAACAACATAGTTGGATGGAAATCCAGAAAACAAAGTTCCATAGCAACTTCAACTTCTGAAGCAGAATTTGCCGCATTGTCAGAATTGTGTTCTGAATTAACATGGTACAAACAGTTAACAAAAGATTTAAAGAATGAGACAAGTGGTGCAATAAAAGTGATGGAAGATAATACCACATGTATACACATGGCTGAAACGGAAAGAGTAAAAAACAGAAGTAAACATATTGACATTAAGTATCATAATGTAAGAGAGGCTATAAGAGAGAAATTAATTGAATTAGAGTATTGTCAAACTGAAGATAACATAGCTGATATACTGACCAAACCTTTATGTACACAGAAGCATGAGAAATGTGTAAATGAGCTGGGATTGTGTTGTGTTTAGGCATAAAAAAATTAGGAGGGGTGTCAGAGTATAGAAATTTTATAAGCCTGAACCTGTACAGTATATGTGTTTCATTAACGAGCTGCCATTGTGCACAGATGTGAGAGTGCTGAGTCACTCTGGACATGATGCAATGACTTGAAACCAGGAGAAGACCAGGTGCAAAAGGATGAAGTCATCTGTTTTCTGATTGGACAAAATATGCCATGTATATGTATATAAGTGGACTGTGTCTTTGCTTCTCTCTCTTCCTCCACTATCACTTGCTGCCACGCATGCTGTCCGTTTGTATAAAGAGTTCCTGCTGTGCTGTTAAGATACCTGCCTGTATATAACTGTAAATACGTGTAAATATAACCGTCTTGCAACACAAGAAGAACTGGTAAAGTGTCTTCAATAACTCTGCGTATTTCTACTCTTGCCAAAACCCTAACAAGAGCCCGAAAAACCCATAACTACCAACATGAATTTGACCCAACTCCGGGAGGCCGTGGAAGACAGGAGGGGCTGGCGTGCTCTCTGGTCCATGGGGTCACAAAGAGTCGGACACGACTAAGCGACTAAACAACAATAATATCTACAGTATGAGATATGCAGGAAAAGGGGAAACCAAGAGGAGATTCAGACAATTGCCTGAGAATATTTTTAACCCAAAATCATCATCAGCAAACCTCACACAAGACTACACACACACACACACATGCACGCACGTACGCACACACTTTTCCTAGTGTAGGAAATGGGCAGCCCCTCTCCCCAGGGGCTCTCCTGCCCCCCCCCATTGCTATGTGGGGGGATGGAGGGTCAGGATTCAGGTCAGGGCCTGGTTCCTGTGCCGGGAACCTCCCTCTATTGCAGGGGCATCAGCAGCCACCTTCGCTGCCAGATGGACACCATAGAAATGAAGTATCCATCATCAACAACATTCGCAGCTATCTTCCAACCTACCCACTCCTGCTCTTCCCTCCGACTTCACTCACAACCCTGGCAGGAGCTGGAGGGATGCAGGTGGTGGGGTCTTGCGGCTGGCTCCCCCCCACCTATCGTGTTGCCTGGGTTGGTCTGGAATGGACGCTTCAGAGCCATTGGCTTTACAAAAGACCTGCCTCCCACCCACCCCCAGATGCAAAGGCTGAAATGATCCCTGTGAGGAAGGACTCTTTCTGGGTTGCATTTCTCTTTTTATTTTCTCCAGCCCTCCATATAGGAGGGACGAGACTTCTTCTTCTGTCTCTTCCCAAAGCCCCCTCCGTCCGTCTGTCAAGAGGAGCCTCCAAAATCAGAGGCCGCCGGAGAGGTGGTTCGTCTTTGGAAACGAGGAGCCGGCCTTTGGGAAACGGGCTGGCCCTGGAGGGGGCCTTTGGGACCTGACCCCCGGAAAGGGCTCTTCCTGGGCAGCCAGGAGAAAACTTTCCAGCAGAGATCTCCTTTCTTGGGGGGGAGCAGAGGAACTGGCCGGCAGGATCTACCCCTCCAGTGCTGGCCAGAGGGGGGAGGGGGAAAGGGGGCAGAGGCCACCTGGCCAGAGGGCAGACTAAGGGGCCTGGATCTAGCCCCCCTCGCTCCTAGCCAACCCCCGATCTTCACCCCCCCTCCAAGCCCCATCACTCTGGGGCCCCTCCTATGCCCCCAACCCCTACACATGAACTTTGCCTGAGGATCCAGATGGAGATGGGTGATGACCTCGGGGGGAGAGGAGAGATCAGTGGAGGTTGACCCTAGAACAGGGTCAGGGAACTTTTTTACCTTTTACTCCTAAAAAATGGGCGGCTCTCTTTCTCCACCAGCAGGCAGCTCCTGGGTGACCATCAAAGAGCAGCAGGTGGCTTGCCTGCCAGGGGTGCCCGATGCCGCCTCCCACTCCATCACCAGCTCCGGCAGCTGCATTGGGGCTCAGCATCAGAGCTCCTGCAAGCCTTGCCATCAAAGCGCCCTGACAGCTGCCACACGAAAGCCAAGAGCTCCACCAGGCCCAGCCGGCCAACATGGAGGTGCCACCGAAGGAAGCCATGCGGCTGGGCGAGCAGCACTGCTGCCTGGTGGGCTCCTCCAGACCCTCGTGACCACACCCGCCCCCCGCCGCAATCCACCTCTCCCGGCACTGGAAGGAGAGGCTCCTCTTGGCCAGGATGCTCTGACCACTCACCCTCTGCCATGGGCAGCCCCGTCACCACCACCTCGGCTGACATATGCCACCGACTGGGGCCCATCCCCGGCTGCCATCCATCATGGCTCCAATGAGGCAGCTGGGGACTCCCTCCTCTGGGTAGAAGAGGAGGAGGAGGGAATGGGGTTAGGGTCGCGTCCTCATTACCCCCAGGATTTTCATTTTTACCCCATTTGGGGAAATTTATCCCTGTTCCCTGACCACTGGGTTAGTTAAAATAATGGCGAGTGATGATTAGTATATATTGCAATAATAGTAAGAAAGCTGGGATTAATAAGAAATGTTGGTAGATATTACAAAAAGAAAGTTATCAGATAACCAATATTAAATCTTATTATGTAACAAATCAATTAAGATATATTTCAGGTATTATAAGCAAGAATGAAGATTTAATATGAAAACAATTGAAAATGCATGGAAGGGAGAGAATTTTGGATAACATTTCTTTCAAATGAAACATTGGGAAAGAGGTTAAAAAGACTGATAAACCTATTCTAAAAAAATACTCTATTTTTCTATTTTTAGTACACCTTTGTTTATAAGACCCACACAGACTCATTTCTAACGCAAACATTAAGAAAACTTAGCTTTGCATATTTAGCCTCTGGGATCAGAATGCTCGGACATTAGGAGTCCCTGTGGCTTCTGAGCCTGCCGTCTCCACCTCCAGTGAGGTGTGTCCCAATCGGTTTGTAGAGCATCAGCTGACATCAGTTCCACAAGACGCGTGATTGGAGCATGCTAAGTCTCCTGACTGTAGGAAGCAAAGCCTCGCGATTGAAGGAAGCCTGTTTACAGAGGCTACATAAAGACCCTTTTTGGTTCTCTCCGTGCTCTCAGCTTACTTCTGTGTAACCAGTGGGCTGTGGAAAAAGTACCGTCTTATAAACTGAGAACTCTGGCGTGTTTGGAAGTTGGTAATATTACAGAGGATTATTAAATCCAACAATCTTCCCTCTAAGCAGATTGCTTGAGAAATTCTGCAGAAAATCCTAAATGGGTTTATAAAAAATTGGATGAAACAGATACAAGTGTCGGGTGGGGGCGGGGGGCTATTTTTCTCCCTTTTGGGGGGAATATCTTTCTAAGGAACCCCCCCCTCCCCTCCCCTCCCCCTCCCCCAAAGACCCACCACCGCCCGGAAAAAGAGGGAAAAGGGGGGAAGGGGCACAGCTTCCATTTCCGGTGGGGAAGCAGGGCCGGAAGCAGCCCCCCCTTCCTCCTCTCTCACTTTAGTAGCTCTACGTTCTCCCTCCCTCCCCATCAACCTCTCAGGTCCTGCTCTTCTCAGCGGCGATTGGTTGGGAGGGAAAGGGAGGCGGAGAACGCAGAGCGACTAAAGCAGTAGAGGGAGTGGGAGTGGGGCTGCTTCCGGTGCTGTTTCGCCCACCACAGGAACCGGAAGTGGAGGCCGTGCCCCTTCCTCCCTCTTTCTCCCCCCCCTTTTTTTCCTCTCTCGCTGTTTCTTTGGCGCTTCAGGATCCGGACGGAGGTGGGGGCGATTTGGGGGCCTTTATTTTTCGGGGGGGGGGGAAGAAAGCGGTGGGGGTGGGGGTGGGGGTGGGGGTGGGGAGGCCCTAGAAAGATATTCCCCACCAAAAGGAGAAAAGTACCCACTCCTCGGGGCACCCGGGCCCTCTTTGTGTGTGTGTGTGTGTGTGAGAGAGAGAGAGAGAGGGAATCTTCAGTGGGGCTTGTGTGTGTTTGTGTATCTATGGAAAGAGAGGCGGGAAGTCAGGGCGGGGGGGGGCGAGATCCAGATACTCCGAGCCCCCCCTTCCCAGCAAGGCACCCGGGTCCTCTCAGGCTCACCTCTCCCCCCCCCGTTGTGCTTGTTTTCCCTTTCTCCTCCCCCCCACAGGACCTTCTCCAGCCGTGACCCCCCCCCAGGAAACCCCTTTGGTTGAAAACTTAGGGGGGGGAGTTCCTCGAAAGCCCCAAGTGGGAATTGGGGGGCCTTTTGGGGGGGTGGAGATGGGGGAGGGGGTTGCAAGGGGGAGGGAGTGGGGGGGATAGGAGGGGGCCCAGGTAAATGGGGCTTGGAGGGGGGAGAAGAGAGGGGGTCGGCTCAGAGGGAGGGAGGGATGTGGAGGATGATGATGATGTTCTATGTGGACCACCTGGCAGCCAAGGCGGATGCTGATGCCCCTGCAAGGGAGGGAAGTTCCAGGCTGAGGAATCAGGCCCTGACCCGAACCCAGACCCTCAGCGCCCCCACCCCCTTCTTCCCACCCAGAACAATTGGGGGGGGGCAGCAGAGCCCCTGGGGAGAGAGCGGCTGCCCGTTTCCTACCCTGGGAAAACTCTGTGTGTGTGTCCGTGTGTGTGTGGAGTCTGGTGTGAGGTCTGCTGCTGCTCATTTTGGGTTAACAATATTCCCAGGAAATTCTCTGAATCTCCTCTTGGTTTCCAGGAAGGGACTTTCTTAGAGGCAGGAAATTCAGGCATTAGAGTCTTAATTACCTTAGAATTTATTCATTCTTTCATGCATTCATTCAAAATTACTTTTCTCCTGCCTTTCTCCTCTTCGCTTCTTTATGTCTTTCTGTTTTCGTTGGCGCAGGGGATGGTGGCCGGCTGGATGGCCAGACCTTGGGGGCCAGAGAGGCTGAGCGAAGGGCCTCCTGGAAGGTCTTCAAAGGCAGACGGAAGTTGAGTGTCATCATCACACGAGGGGTGCCGGACCACCACATTCTTTGGGATAGCCTCTTTCCGGGTTTTCGTTCCTCTGTGAAATAGTGCGGGGAATTAATGGAAACCTGAAACACTCCACAGGCTGAGGGTCGGGGGGGGTTGAACAAGAGTCCATCCCCCCCAGCACCCCTGCCGTTCCCAGAGCGATACCATGCAAGGGAACATCCCAGAATCTGACTCCCCTTTTTGTCAAGTGACCACTCCTCCCCCAGACACAAAGCCATGGTCAGGGCTGTGAAGGGCAAAGAGCAGAAGAGGGTCACCCGCAGAGTCCAGGGGTCCCCAACTTCATGCCTCCAGATGTTCTTGGACTGCAACTCCCAGAAGCCTTCACTTCCGCCTCTGCTGGCCAGGAATTCTGGGAGCGGAAGTCCAAGAACATCCGGAAGCCCAAGGTTGGGGGGGGGACCCCCTGCTTTAGACCCTCTGGACGGCTGCCTTGGGTGTGGCCACCCTTCAGACGCCCTTTGCTCTGTCAGGCTCTGCCTCCTTTTTCCAGCTGGCAAGGCGGGCACGAGATTGTGCAGCAGTTTTGGGCTATTTCCTGGCTTTTGGAATCATCGGCATAGAAGCACACAATCCCCCCCCCCCACATTCATAAACCAGAGGATATTATTTAAAAGAATTGTATTCTCCAGATTGCCAGATTGTTAGCTTCTGTGCTAAGGGAAAGCTTTTAGTTTTGTCCATCCGAGAAGCCTCCAGAATGATTTGGGTTTTTTTTTTCTTTTCTCCCAAGGACGGGGTGAGGTTCAGCTGATGCTCTCCCGACTTTTCTCTGGACGAAAGGAGAAATCCAAAGCCTCCCTTAAAGCAGGTAAGGTCTCTTTCATTCTTTGAGATCAGATGCGACACTGTGTTTGTTTATTTATTAAATGATAACTCTATGATTAGCAGGATGCGAGACATTGTAAAGCTTAGATCAGTATTTCAGAGAATTTTAGCCCAGTCGCTGGAACCATCGGGAGCGTTTGTAGGGCGCCTTCTACCCGACCTTCCATGGTGCCTGGTGAGGGCCAGAGGGGCCACCGAGATGGGCCTGACAGTGCAAAGGAGACTGAGATGGTGTGAAATGACAGGGTTTGAAGCGTTCTCCCCCAAGTTCTTCAGTCCTGGTGGAACAGAACTCTCAAACAAATAGTTCCTTTCACTCGTCCGTTTCCAAACATACAGACAGAGAGAGAGAGAGACCAACTAGCAGCCTCTCTGTCTCTGAGGAAATGGGAGCTCTCAGAGCAGTTGAGTTCAGGATGGCATAAGCTCTCAAACCGAAGCAAATGGTGCATGTCTTCCTCCTCGTTTATATCCACATCAGCCCCCGACAAATTACATTACATTACATTGTTCTCTTACACCTACCATCATCTGCTGATACAGGATGACTTCCCAGTTTTCTTGACTAGTTGCACCTGCCGTGCTAACTCTGTTTCAGTTAACAAGTTTGGACCCCATGACAGTATCTGTGAGCTATTGTTGTCTCCTAGAAGGCTAGCAACGCCAGGAACAGAGAAAAGTTATAATCCATTTCACCCCTTCATGAACTGAGTGAGTCAGTCCCAGTCAGGCTGTGAAACTGGACTTCTTTCTTTAAGTCTGTCCCCTATGAAAAAGGAACTTTAAAAAAAATGTAGCTTGTAATTAAGCAAAGAAATGACTCAATTATGGTAACGTATGGCCAATTATCTGGTAGCTAGGTAACAATATGAAACTATTCTGCTCAAAAGACCAGACTTCCAATTCTTAAGCAAAAACACATTTATTAGAAAAATAAAGAAAAATTAGTTTATTGTAAAAGCATAGATGATAGAAAGAACATTTCCATTCATAAGTATCAGAACTCCTATGAAAACCCTGCTATCAAATCAAAACTCTAAGCAAACAGAAAGGCTAGGCCTCTCCTCTAAGTTAAAAAATAAACTACATTCTTCCTCAGTCCAAGGATTCCATAGTCCATCAGAAACAGGTAAATCCATAAAGGGTAAAGTCCTTCTCCAAAGGAACAGTAATCCATAAGTAATCCATCCATATGACATGTCAGGTATCCATTTTACATATCAGGCATACATCCCATTTCCAATGTTCATGTCCATATCCAAAATCCATGTGCTTTCTCTCTGTAAGACTCCATTTTTACAACTTACAAGATATTACCCCTCCTCCTTCTTCCTGACGTAACCCACCAATCAGGATAGAGGAAACGGTGTTAGTCTCTGCCTCAGTTTCTCACAAGATCCAGGTTGGAATATTATGGCTACGAATGTCCTTCTTCTCTGCGGCCTGTGATAAGCTTGGCAACGCAGAGATGAAAACTGCTACTAGTACTTTTCCAGCACAGACCGTTTTATTAATTCAAAATGGATTCTCTATTGCTAAACTCATAACTACAAAACCCATTACTGTAGCATATTATAACTTCAAAAACACATCTCATCACAGTATCCAAACGGTGACATGAAATCCCCATATGCTGTGAGTCTGTCCTGTCGACTTCATTCTGTCGCCTATCAAGTAACTCCCAACCAACCCAGTTTTGGAGGCCTCTGGTTTGTGAAAGCAAGCACACACTGTGAGATTCCTGGCTATGTGGGGGTTTTGCAGGACGGAGGCTGTCCCAGAAGAACACCCGCCAACCTTCTTCCTGTCTCTCCTTGGCCTCTTCCTGCGACGACCAAGGCAGGGTCTCCCCTGGCCGGGCGCAGAGCCTCAGCTGCCCTTGAGAGGAAGGGAAGGGAAAGCCGGAGACCCAAGGAGGAGGAAGGGGTGCGGTCTCTTCCTCAAGAAGGGCTCCTGCCGGGAGGTTCTCACAGGGAAGAGGGAAGCTTTGCACAGCCTCTGGAAAGAAACTTAAGAGGTGGGGAGATTGCAGGGTGCGGGTGTGGGCGTTTGTGCATTTATCGGGCCCCAGGCATGGATTTTAGAGAAGGTGCCACTTTAAGCAAGTGGTAGATGGAACACACATATACACACACATACATATATACACACATACAAACGTACATACATAAATGTGGGTTGAGGATTACTCTTCCAAGGTTCCCACATTTAAAAAAAATTGCCAAGATCTTTGTCCATCATTTCCCCAGAACTTATTGAATCTCTTGTAGAAACATCATTGAAATAATGTTTGAGGATGATGGTCTTTGGTCATAAGGAGAGGACATTGAGGGAAAATGTTTCCATTTTGAATCCCAGTGTCAGATCAAGGGGTGAAAGATTCACAGAGACAGAGAGTATAGGATCCGATGGACCTCCATTATTGAAAAGAAAATCACAAAGAGAAAATAGAGGATACAAATGACAATACACACCATCCCATCAGCTCAAATTAACCCACATTACTCACGTCCACCTTTCTCCACCTCTTGCCACCTTTCCCTTAGGGACTAGGTTAGAGTTACGGTTAGGATGATGGTTATTTTTGCATTTTTAGCACCCTGTTTCTCTCCAAAAGCACATGGCTCTTACTAGTTTCCAGTATCCATCTCGTAATTTTTATTTCACTGGTCCATTGTCATCAATGGCCACATTCCACATTTTTCTATACCGTTCCTCAAGGTTAATTTGATAATCGCTTTTCCTGTTCCTTGCAAAGATGAGCCTTGCCATAGGCACCATTTAATAGCTAATTCCTTTTCTTCTTTCTTCCCTTGGTTATTAACCATATTCAATAAGGCAATCATGGATTCAATCGAGTTTTTTCCCTAATCTCCTATAAAACACCTCCAGCACAGAGATGATGCATTATTATTTAATATATTCAATGCCACCGGAATTAAGTGCCATCTCCATTTTACTCTATAGCAATTTTCTTTTACCCTTATGCTTCATAATTCTGTTATTACTGCGAAGAGTGAGATTCGCAGCTTGGGGATCTATCTGGACCAGGCGCTCACCATGGAAACACAGGTGGTGTCTGTGGTCCGCTCCACCTATTTCCATCTTTGACAGATTACCCTATCTTTATGTCGAGATTAGACCACTGTAATGCTCTCTACGTGTGGCTACCTTTGAGATTGATGCGGAAACTCCGAATGGCACGGAATGCGGTGGCCAGACTTCTTAGTGGGGTGAGGAAACACCAACACATCACTCCCACCCTGGCCGCCTTGCACTGGTTGCCCGTTCGGTTCCACGTTGGTTTCAAAGTGTTAATGATTACATACAAAGCCCTAAATGGTTTAGGACCTCGATACTTGGCCGGAGACCTCCTCCCACCTAGCTCTACTCGTATCACCCGTTCTAGTCAGGAGGGGCGCCTGAGGAGCCTAACGCCGAGGGAGGTCCAGAAAGAAAGGACGAGACACCAGGCCTTCTTGGCAGTGGCCCCTCGACTTTGGAACAGCTTGCCATCAGAGATCCCTTTGGCCCCCTCGCTGGGCATTTTTAAAAACCAAGACCTGGTTATTCAGACAGGCCTTCCCTCCGGGCACTATTTAAATTTCTTTTTATTCTCTCCATCTTAAATTACTATCTATGTGTTGTTAATTGCTAATTTATTTCTATTGTTTTACTTTGTGTTCTGTGAGCCGCTCAGAGTAGACTATGTCTAGATGGGTGGCATAGAAGTTCAATAAATAAATACGCAAATGAATAATAAAATAAATCATCACTTGCCATTCTTGTCAGTAATCTTTATTGGTAACATCCAGAATAGGAAATTTAATTTAAGGATCTGTTTCCTTTTAAGTAATGCAACAGCTTGGGCCCAGGCTCCCTGAAGGACGGTATCTCCCTATATGCGCCATCTCGGGGATTAAGATCAGCAGAGGGGGCCCTCCTCTCAGCCCCATTGCCAGGCCAAGGACAGCTGATGGGGACATGGGAGAGGAGGGCCTTCTCGGTGGCAGCCCTCAGGCCATGGCACGCTCTCCCTCGGGAGATCAGGAAAGGGACCTTCCCTGTTTATCTTTCTGAAAAAAGCTAAAGACCCATCTCTTCAGGCAGGCTTTTAACAATTATAAATCCCTGCACCCCATTTAAGCAGATAATATTATTTTTTCCTGTTTTAATATTTTAATTATATTTTAAATCATATATTGTTTAATTTTTAATTTTTATTTATTTATTTATTTGATTTATTTGATTTATACCCCGCCTATCTGGTCTACTCAACCACTCTAGGCGGCTTACAGTATAGGATAAAACAATAAAACACAAGAACATTACATAATCATTTGATACAGTTACAATAAAATAGAGTGAGAATAAAATAAGAAGGAATAGAAAAGAAATCAGGTACAGTAGTGCCTCGAATAGCGAGCACCTCTATTAATGAAAAAACCGAATAGCGATGTGGTTCTCAGGGCATTTTTTCGCTTTGATTAGCCATTTTTCCTATGGGTGATTATCAAATGGTTTCAATGCATTTCAATGGAGGAACCACAGTTCGTGTTCGCTATTTCTTAAACGGTTTAAAATTAAGGTTTCCAGTTTGAAATGTTTGAGATCGTAAAGTGCACTTATTAAATCCTTTGTTAACCCAATTTGACCTTGTTCTGATCCTTATTTAATTTGTTGTTGATTTTTTTTCCGTGTTGAGATGCACTGAATAGGTTTCAGTGCATTTCAGTTGGGGAACCATGTTTTGAATAGCGAGGTTTCCTATGGAGATTTTCCATTAGCGACGGCAATTCGTTCCTATTGGAATGGATTAGCTGGCTTTCAATGCATTTCAATGGGAAACCATGTTTTGAATAGCGAAGAAATTCAATAGCGATGTTTTTTGCGGAACAGATTAACATCGCTATTCGAGGCACCACTGTATTGACTGGAGGGAAGGCCTGGATGTACAACCATGTTTTTAATTGGGTTTTAAACATTCCCAGCATAGGGAAGGCTGAAGGGAGGTTATTCCAGAGGCGAGAAGCCACCACCGAGAAGGCCCAGTTTCGTGTCTTTTCCTTCCAGGCCTCTCTCAGTGTCAGGCTCCTCAGCCTCACCTCCTGACTCATGCGGGTGATCCGGGTAGACCTTGGTGGGAGCAGGCATTCTGCCAAATATTGAGGTCCTAAACCGTTTAGGACCTTGTAAGTAAGCATTAAGACTTTGAAGTCGACGCGGAAACGAATGGGCAGCCAATGCAATGAGGCCAGAGTTGGAGAAATATGTTGGTATTTTCTCACTCCAGTGAGGAGTCTGGCCGCCGCATTCTGCACCACCTGAAGTTTCCACATCAGCCTCAAAGGCAGCCCCACATAAAGCACGTTACAGTGGTCTAATCTTAAAATTACGAGCGCATGCACCAAGGTAGTGAGTGCCCCCGTGTCGAGATAGGGCCACAGCCGGGCAATCCACCATAGTTGAAAAAAGACAGTGTGGAGTACCGATGCCACCTGCGTTTCCATGGTGAGTGTCGGGTCCAGATGTACGCCCAGGCTGCGGACCCCACTTTTCGTGGCCAGGGCCACCCCCCCAAACATGAGAGAATCACCCAAGCCGCCAACCATGGGGCCACCCACCCTCAGAACCTCCATCTTGTCCGGATTCAGCCTCAGCCCATTTTCCTGCATCCATTGCAGTACGGCCCCCAGGCAGCGCTGGAGGGACAGGACGGCATCACCTGCAGTTGGTGAAAAGGAGATGTAGAGCTGTGTGTCATCAGCATATTGATGACACGAAGCCCCACAGACCCCTGATGACCCCTCCCAGCGGCCTAATGTAGATGTTAAACAGCATTGGGGAGATAATCGACTCCTGTGGAACCCCACAATTGAGACTCCACGGGGCCGAGACCCTCTCCCCAAGTTGCACTCTCTGGGGACGGTCCCCCAAGAAGGAACGGAACCAGGCGAGTGCCAAGCCACCAATTCCCAACTCGGAGAGCCTACCCAGGAGGATAGTGTGGTCGACGGTATCAAAGGCCGCCGAGATGTCGAGGAGGACCAGCAGAGACATTTTATCCCTGTCGGCCTCCCTCAACAGGTCATCACACAGGGCGACCAATGCCATCTCTGTACCGTGGTGTGGCCTGAAGCCCGACTGGAATGGATCCAGGGCGTCTGTTTCATCCAAGTGCGCCTGAAGCTGATCAGCCACCACCCTCTCGACCACTTTGCTCATGAAAGAAACATTGGTGATGGGGCTATAATTGCCAATTTCGTCCAATAATTTGTATTCTAATATTTAACTTACAGTGTTTTTAACTGTGTGACTTAATGTTCTGAGCTGCTTTGGGTCCCTTCTTGGGAGAAATGCGGTGTATACATTAAGATAACAATAACAACAACAAAAATAATAATAGTAACAGTAATAAACTGTGGAATTCCAGCCTGGTGTGTAAGCTTTGGAGACCTCCAGAGCTGTTCATCAGCCTCAGTAGTGCTTATGTCGGAGTGGCACAGTTTTTTAGCAGCGCCTGTTGCCGAAGCCCCTTGTTCCAGTCCCACCAGTCAAGAAAATCAGGCAGAGAGACTAGACTTCTAGCAACTAAGTCTATTGACATTTATGTACAGCAGCAACGGCGTAAAAGTCCACAACCCTCTGCATGAGCCAAGAGAAAGAAGTCATCACTCAGTGGCCATATAGACTATCCCACACTGTCCAGTTGGTGGTCAGAGACCTGACATCATCGTCACCCTTAAGTTGTGCATTCCCGTGTCCTTGTCGAGCACTTTCTGTCATAGATCTCTGTGCTGAGTATTCATGGCTGTAAAATTCAGGTTCTGTTTTATTTGGCTTATTTTATATAACCTGACAGTCTGAATGTGGGATATTGTACTTCTGTAGCCACAATTTTTAAAAAATATGATCCAGTGTGTTGCCAGCAGGAGAAAAAGTTGCCAGGCTCCCCATAGGAAAAGGCAGCCTGAATATTAGGAGCAGGACTGGGAGCAGTGAAGATGGTCTGCGCAGGACATTCTCTCTTCTGCTCCCTGCCATCCACACTTGCTAAAAAACAGCCCTGACCTTTGCCTTGGGTTTGGGAGAGTAGCGGTGGACTGTTGGACTGTCAGCTTCTGGGATTTCCCCTTGTGGGATGTTGCTCTGTGAACGGTAATAGTGCTGGGACTCCTGCTCTACCCCTTGACCTCTTGGCCGCTGGAGTGTCTCTGGGTTCCATGGTTTCCCATACTATTTCACACCGTTACAAGACAAGGGGATACCTGGCTCAGCAGTACTAGGAGCGAGAAGGACCTTGGAATCATCTTAGGTCACAAGCCAACAGTGTGATGTGGCTGCAAAAAAGGCCAATGCTATTAAGGCTGCATTAAGAGAGGGAGCCCCTTCACGGATTGCTGCCCCCTTCACGGATTGCTGCCTTTTCGTGGCGAAGGGGCTTGAGTAACTCAGGGAAGCTATGGGCTATGCCGTGCAGGGACACCCAAGACGGACAGGTCTGGAATGTAAGATCTTGGAAAGCTGGATGTAGTCAAACACAAGATGGCAAGAATAAACATTGACATCCTAGGTGTCAGTGAACTAAAATGGACGGGAATGGGCAAATTATCATGTCTACTATTGTGGGCAAGAATCCAGTAGAAGGAATGAAGTAGCCCTCATAGTCAACAAAAGAGTGGGAAAAGCTGTAATGGGATATAATCTCAAAAATGACAGATGTCAATACGAATCCAAGGTTTTTCCTATAGTGATGTATGGAAGTGAGAGCTGGACCATAAAGAAAGCTGCCCGCCGAAGAATTGATGTTTTTGAATTGTGATGCTGGAGGAGGCACTTGAGAGTCCCCTGGACTGCAAGGAGAACAATCCTACCATGTCCATCTTTGCACAAAATGTTCCTTTTGTGATGAAGTGTATTTTTCTAATTAGAGATGGGTTATGTAGTCATGTCTTAATCATAGAGGAATCCATTTTGAGTCTGACACAGGCTAAGTTCTGGAAAATTACTAGTAGTTATTTTCAGCTTTTCTTATCGCGCAGCTGGAGAGGAAAACACGGCAGAGTCAAAATATCTCTAACCTGAATGATAAACAATTCTTTGGTGTTGGTGGGAAAGTAGGGCGTACCCTATGCTAATTCTTGCCTTCGTGATTGGTTGAGTATGTCAGGAGGGGGCAGGTTGGAGAAATTTACAAGAGGTTGGAAAAAGTAACTTGAGAGAGAGGTTTTTTGGGATTCTGGAAACATGGCGTCGCATTTCTTTGATCCAAGCGAAGGAACCTAATTCAACAATATGGACTGCGTAAGAATATCGTTTGCTTACCTTAGTTTATAGTTTAGTTTTGTTTTGTTAATAGTTAATTTTTATAGAAGGTGCTGAACTGTTATGCTGTTGCTTAGAAATGAAACTGTAGAGAAATGTTTTCTTTGTTCACTTAAATAAACTTATGTTGTTTAATAATTGGCCTTTCTAGTCCTTTGAACAGAACAGTTTCCTTATAGATAATTAATTTGGCTTACGTTACCAAAATTGAGTCATTAAACAGTAAAGATACGGTATTAAGTGATTCCTTTTAATAAAATCGAAACAGACTTAAATGCAGGCTGCCAAGAGTTCATGTCCCGGGAACTGTGTTGACTCAAGCAGTTTAATTTCGAAATGGGAGTGAATGGGGCCTGGATTTTCCTGTTTCGTGGTTTTTGATCTCATTTATGGGACCAATAACTCACATGGTGGCACGGTGTTACGATCCACGGGCCTGATTTGCAACCTGATTTCAGTAGTGTTACGCCTGGGCTTTCTCTTTACACACAGTTTGCTTTGGATTTATCCAGACGCTGTGGTAAATTGAAGCTGAGGGTCAGGCACGGACTGCTTTCGGGTTGAAACAAAGCAGCAACACAGCGTGGGTTGTCCTGCTAACTGTTTAAATATTTTTTTTTCCTCTGCTCTATTTCTTTTCAACTGAAGCCCTGGCTGAAAAGGGTCAGTTGTGGGGGCGGATTCTGTTAAAGGACTAGGTGTAAATTTCTAAAGTAAGCTTTTTCGTTGCTAGGCACAGCTAAGGCACGGCACCTTATCAGGGCTGTCAGGGCAGTTTTATGGCTGGCGGTAATTTATTGCCGAAACAGTGGGAGTTTTACAGCTTAGCGGCTGCAAGCAGTCAGCATGGCTCGGCATGTTACTGAGAGGAGAACTGGCCGGAGGAAAACATCCCCCGAGTTGAGGTTGTTGATGGATGAATCGGAGGGGGAACAATCAATTGGGGAAGATTCGGTTGAAGAAGACCAATTGGATTTACAAATGGCTGGGTACCCCCAGGAGTTTGACCCATTGCCTATTCCAAGCCGGAGAGATTCCAGAGGGCGAGCGGAGGAGCAACATCCCCGACCGACAGAGGAAGCCGTTGGTGAGAATCCGTCTGGTGCGGGGGGGCGGAATCCACCCACACCGATGCCAGCGTCTGAGGAACTGACCCAGCTGGTTGCAGATCTAGTGAGAACCCAAAAGGAGTTTGTTAACACTTTGAATCAGGCTGAGAAAGTGAAGAATAAGTGCAGGGAGCAAAAAGTGCAAGAGCTGCAGGAAAAGAGAAAGGCCAAACAGGCAATTAAAGACTCTATAGCCAGTGTGGATAGGGGAAGTCTACCTAGATACCAGGAGGGCGATTGTGTGTTGAGCTTCCTTAAGAATTTCGAGCAATCTTGCCAAGATTTGGAGATACCTAGAGAGTGGTTTCCGAAACTCCTTCGTTCCCAAATTTGCGGTCAGCTCGCCACAATCGTGGCCAAAGTGGCTGAGGAAGATTATGATTGGTCTGAATTAGTTTGGGTTATTAAACAGCGCTATGGTTATACAAAAGAGCTATTGAGGCAGAATTTTAGGAAAATCAAAAAACTGCCTAATGAGAGTTATGCAGCTTTAGCTGACAGGCTGGAATTTTTAGGAGACCAATGGCTGGACTCTTTGAAAATCAGATCTGTAGCAGATATGAGAAAGGCATTATTCATGGAGCAATTTATGAACTTGGTCCCTTTAGAGTTGAGGAGTTCTTTACTAGAGAGAGAATTTAAAGATCTCCAATCCCTTGCGCTGAGGACTGACGAACTGTTATCGTTTAGAAAGCCTGAACCAGCGCCTAGAGCCAGAGCAGAGGCGCCTAGAGCAGAGGCACCTAAGAGACAAAGCCAGCCTGACTTTAAAAAGCCTTACCATCAAGAGTATAGGCAGACTTCAACTGATCAGCGCAGGAGTTTAGCTCCAAATCAAAGCAGACCCACTTTTGCTTGTTTTAAATGCGGTGGCCCTCATCTACAAAAGGACTGTGGACTATCTCAAGGACCCCCTAGTCAAGCCAGGAAGTCAGATGTTAGGACACCGGTACCAGCGCCACGCAAATCCAAGGGAGGCACACCCAAAGTATCTCTGGTAAGCCCTAACACCCCAGAGAGTCAACAAGTACCAACTCAAGGCCAGACTGTCATGGGCACAGTGCCTAGACAGAATCAACCCAGTGGGAATACTACCGCTTCACTAGCCAGTGATAGACAGGCAGCGGTAAATTACTACGTGCCTCAAATATTAGACGTTCGTGGAGGAGAACAAGCAGGAGTTATAAGACAGTCTCCACAGGGGAAAAAGTATACCCTAATGGACCCGGATTGCGTAATCCCTGAGTCTCAGAAACAATGGGCTATGAGGACTTATTCTGAAGAGGTAATTTTGTATACTGATAAGGAACAGGTGGTTCTAAATGCTTACAGTGATTCTGGTGCTGAACTTTCTTCCATATCCCGGAAATTTTTGCACCCAGAACTGATTTTGGACAATTTAAGGTTACCCATTAGGACCTATGGTTCAGGAGAGGCGGGAGAACAACATATTCCTCTCGCGTTTGTGGAATTATCGTTCAAGAATTGGCGTGGTACTAAACTTTGCCTCACTCATGAGGGGAAACCTGACTTCTTACTGGGAAATGACCTCACCTATTTGAATTTTAAGCAGAGTCAGGAAGGTCCTGCTGTTAACGTGGTTACCCGTTCCCAAACCCAAAAAGCAGAGACTGGGAGTGTTTCTGATGAAGCTGTCCCTACTACAAACTTAGACCAGCAGCAACATCTAGTGGCAGAACAAGATAATGCAGCTAATACAGAAGTGGAAATAGAGGAATCAGTGCCTATGGGGTCAGCTGAGTTTAAAGTGAAGCAAATGACTGATCCCTCACTAGCTTCCTTGAGAGCACAAGCAGACGACTATGCTCAAAACCCAATAACACAGCAAGTTAACTTTGTGTGGGGCCAGAATGGACTTTTGTATAGAGAATATCATCCCAAATCACACTTGAACATGCAACCCACACGACAGCTGGTAGTACCACAGGAATACAGACTGAGGATTCTTGAATTAGCTCATGACAATCCATCTAGTGGTCACCAAGGTGTGCAAAAAACTTTAAAAAGAATTTCTCAGCATTTTTATTGGCCTGGTATTAACAAAAATGTGAAGGACTATGTCAGTTCATGTGACTATTGCCAAAAAACCGGTTATCAGACCGATAAAACGAAGTCGGAAATGCTCTTAATGGAAATACCTGATCAAGTTTTCCAATGTTTGCAAATGGATGTCATGGGACCTTTTGTTCCAACTAAGTCTAAGAAGAAATACATCATCTCTTTCATCTGCCAAGCTAGTCGTTGGATCGAGGCCTATGCGTTGAGTAATCTAAGAGCTTCCACCATCGCACGCATCATCATAGACTTGTGCTCACGTATTGGAGTACCATCTCAGATAATTTGTGATCAGGCGGGGGCGTTTCGTAGCTCCTTAATGGACAAAATTTGTGAACTTAGTGGAATAGAAATAAAATTTAGCTCCGCCTATCATCCTGAAAGTCATGGGTTAATTGAGAGAGGTCAACAAACCTTACTGAGGATGATCAAGACCATGGTACAGGTGTATGGTAACATTTGGGACGATCTGTTACCATTTGTTTTATTTGCTTATCGAAGTTCTGCTCACACTTCTCTTGGTGGTTTCTCTCCAAGTGAAGTGGTATTTGGGAGGAATCTACAAGGACCTTTGGATTTCCTGAAATCTGATTGGGAAGGTGTGGTGAAAAGCAGCACAGTTCCAGTTGCTGATTTTGTCAGAAATCTGCAAGAAAAACTGTTAGCTGTGCAAGAATTGGCTAAAGACAATTTGCTAAATGCTCAATCAAGCCAGAAACTCTACCATGACAGACATTCCAGACATTCCAAATCTCCATGTGGGAGATTTGGTTCTTGTTTTAAACCCCCTTAGACCTTCTAAGTTAGAAGTTGGCTGGGAAGGTCCAGGGGATGTGGTACAGAAACTGGGGAATAACAATTATTTAGTAAAAATGTTGAATTCTGATAAAAAGCCTGTAAGTTACCATGTCAATAGGTTGAAATTGTATAAAGACAGAACTGCAATGGTTTTGCAATATAAGGTTGCTTGTCATCAGTCTGAATATGAGCCTGTTGATATGCTAGCTGAATTAGAAGATGCTGGTGATTGGGCTGACAACCTTGTTTTGACAGGTACCTCACTCCAGAAGGGAAAGCTGTACCAAATCTTAGAAAAATATCAAGATGTTTTTTCAGATAAGCCAGGTTACACAAATTTGGTCAGTCATGAAATTATCACTACCGATAGTCAGCCAATTCGATCTAGTCCATACAGAGCAGTTGGTGATCATGCTCTACGGATTGAACAAGAGATACAAAAGATGTTATCTCTGGATGTAATTGAGGAGTCATCATCCCCATACTCATCTCCAGTGGTTCTGGTTTCGAAAAAAGATTCCACTGGCAAGATTCTTGATGAGATAAGGTTCTGTGTGGATTACAGAAAGTTAAACAGTGTGACTGTTTCAGATCCTTATCCATTGCCTAGAATGGATCATTTAATTGAAAAATTGGCCAAAGCAAATTTTATCAGCATAATTGACTTAAAGAATGCTTACTGGCAGCTGGATTTAGCCGAAAATTCACGAGATAAGACCGCTTTTATCACTCATGTAGGCACTTTTAGATTCAAAAGGCTACCATTTGGATTGAAAAACGCAGGAGCATCATTTCAGAGAATGATAGATAAAGTTTTAAAAGGTCTACCTTTTGCTAGTGCTTATCTTGATGATGTTGCTATTTTCAGTTCTGATTTTGACTCTCATATGTCTCATGTTGAAACTGTATTGTCTAGAATTCATCAAGCTGGCCTTACTGTCAAAGCTAGTAAATGTCAATGGATGAAAGGGAAAGTCACATATTTGGGTCATTTGGTTGGTCAAGGTGAAATTCATACTCTGCAAGCCAAAGTTCAAGCTATCAATGATTGGCCTATTCCAAAAACCAAGAAACAAGTGCGTTCATTTTTAGGTGTAGTTGGCTATTACAGGAAATTCATCCCTGATTTCAGTGAATTGGCTACACCTCTGACAGAGCTAACTAAGAAGAGACAGCCTGTCAAAGTTAATTGGACCCCCGAGTGCCAAGGGGCTTTTGAGGCCTTAAAAGCGAAGATTATTCATGCCCCTATACTGAAATCACCTGATTTTGATAAGCCTTTCATTTTGCAAACCGATGCTTCAGAATTTGGATTAGGAGCTATTTTGTTACAGCAAGGGGAGGATGGGAATCTATATCCTATCTCATACTTCTCTAGAAAGCTCTTGGAAAGAGAGAGACATTATGCAATCCTTGAAAAAGAGGCTCTTTCTATATATTGGTCTCTTAATCTTTTACGACCTTATCTATGGGGGCGTAAATTTACACTCCAAACTGATCATAGAGCCTTAGTTTGGTTACAAAAGATGAAGTCTCAGAACCAAAAATTGTTAAGATGGAGTTTAGCATTGCAGGATTTTGATTTTGAAGTTCAACATATACCTGGGAAGCTAAATGTGGTGGCAGATGGACTTTCCAGGATGTACTGTGAAGATCCAGATGTTCCTGACCGCTAAAGAAGATGGAAGACGGTTGGAGTAGTTACTGTGGCTAATGAGCTAACATGCTTGTTTCCTTTTTGTATATCTGAATGGTGTGTCAAAAGATTGTATTGCTGTTATTGTTTGTTATAATCCATATATAATCATTTACTTCTAGTTGTTTTATCAATTTACTTCAAATTAGCTCAGAATAACTGTTCTGAATTTAGAAGAAATTTAGCGGGGGTGTGTGATGAAGTGTATTTTTCTAATTAGAGATGGGTTATGTAGTCATGTCTTAATCATAGAGGAATCCATTTTGAGTCTGACACAGGCTAAGTTCTGGAAAATTACTAGTAGTTATTTTCAGCTTTTCTTATCGCGCAGCTGGAGAGGAAAACACGGCAGAGTCAAAATATCTCTAACCTGAATGATAAACAATTCTTTGGTGTTGGTGGGAAAGTAGGGCGTACCCTATGCTAATTCTTGCCTTCGTGATTGGTTGAGTATGTCAGGAGGGGGCAGGTTGGAGAAATTTACAAGAGGTTGGAAAAAGTAACTTGAGAGAGAGGTTTTTTGGGATTCTGGAAACATGGCGTCGCATTTCTTTGATCCAAGCGAAGGAACCTAATTCAACAATATGGACTGCGTAAGAATATCGTTTGCTTACCTTAGTTTATAGTTTAGTTTTGTTTTGTTAATAGTTAATTTTTATAGAAGGTGCTGAACTGTTATGCTGTTGCTTAGAAATGAAACTGTAGAGAAATGTTTTCTTTGTTCACTTAAATAAACTTATGTTGTTTAATAATTGGCCTTTCTAGTCCTTTGAACAGAACAGTTTCCTTATAGATAATTAATTTGGCTTACGTTACCAAAATTGAGTCATTAAACAGTAAAGATACGGTATTAAGTGATTCCTTTTAATAAAATCGAAACAGACTTAAATGCAGGCTGCCAAGAGTTCATGTCCCGGGAACTGTGTTGACTCAAGCAGTTTAATTTCGAAATGGGAGTGAATGGGGCCTGGATTTTCCTGTTTCGTGGTTTTTGATCTCATTTATGGGACCAATAACTCACACCTTTAATATCTCCAATTTTCCTAAACAGATCTGTTTTTTCCTTTTCTATTGTTTTCCACTATTTCTATGCACTGTTCATTTAAGAAGGCCCTCTTGTGATGAGAGGGGGGTGGAGCTACAAACAGCGAGGCAGCAAGGAATCTGGACTCTCCAGATTTCTGCTTCATGCTGTGAATCCAGACTCTCCCCAAGAAATTGGAGGGCAGGGAAGGCTAGGAGAAGCCCACCCTGAGTCGCAGGAGAGCAGAGATCTTCTGGGGGGTGGAAAGCAACCACCTCTCAGATCACTCCTTCAGACAAAGGATTCCATCAACGCCATTGTCTAATGTCGTCCTAGCTGTGAAGCTCCGCGGCAGGAAGGAAGCATGAAGATTTACGAATGACTGCATTAACAAGGACTAATTGGTTTCAACATCGCCTCTGTAAGTACAAAATAAACTTAAGCGGCTGATTTCAAAGAAGATAGTGTAACCTTGGAAGCGGCAAACAAGCTTTGAACCCAGACAGATCGGTATTTTATTACTGCATCACGCCTGGAAAACAGAAACTGGAACTGACAAGGATAGAGACAGACTTTTGCTTTTTATCCCCTGTCCTCGGTGGTAACAACTCACAGCTTTTCTTCTTCTTCTTCTTCTTCTTCTTCTTCTTCTTCTTCTTCTTCTTCTTCTTCTTCTTCTAATAAGAATAAGAATAAGAATAAGAATAAGTAATAGTAATAGTAATAATAGTAATAATAGTAATAATAGTAATAATAGTAATAATAGTAATAATAATAATAGGTTTAAGGAGACAAGATGCTGCAAGAGGTGGATTCGAACTTAATGGAAGTTTTATTATGACTGAATTTACAATCTACAATTGAAGTTACTGTATTTGGTGAAAGCTGGAGTCTGGGATAGTATAAATCATTAGCTTTGCTGAGGATCTGACTTTTATTACATAAGTGCTTTATGGCTCTGGGCTAGAAGAAGCAAACAAGCTGTGTTGGGGGCTATTTTCTTTATAATAGGGAATGTTTCTTCAAATGAGGTGCATATCTCGAAATTACAAAGCTTCTTTGTTCATCTACTTTGCAACCATGATGGATTTAACAGAAGACATAATAAATGCCTTTCAGAACTTACAAAGGAACATTCTGAATCATTTTGAAATTCAGTTTTTTGAACTCCAGACTGTGCTTTCGGATATGAAGGAAACGACAGAGCTTTGGGAATTTTCGTCAGAACAGCGTACTGAAACAGAAGCAGATCAGCCCACTATAGCAGCAGAAGAAAGAGTGCCTTTATTTGTTTTTAAAAAGGAGGGTAAAATCTTTAAAAAGGAGGTTAGGAAAACTGATTTGTAGTGTGAGAAAGAGGTCCTGGTGGGTGAAAAAGAGATGTGTCCTAACTCGATGGGTGAATTTGCAAAACAAAGAAGCAAAAGCTGAAAGGGAAACAAAATGATTACAGATCAGACATTGCTTGGCTTCAAAGGCAGAACATGATGAGCCCACCAAATGAGAGAGAAAATAGCCTAATAGGGTTCCATAGATGGCATTTCAAAACTAGTAAAAAAGGAGCCAATCTAATTTTAGGTTTATAATGTTATAAATAAAAGGGGAAATGTTAATTGATGAATATAACAACAAAGTAATTTTGATTATGTTTGGAGATAAACAACAATTATGAATTATTAATTATACAATCTGACATATCTATGATGAATATAATATTAGAAATTGTGGACTTTATGGTACACTTTAAGATGCAACTTAACTTTAGGTTAATAAGGCCATAAGAGATCTGGAATACCTGGCCTGTGTATAGAGTTAAGATTTATAAACTAAAAAAGGAGGAACGTTACCCGATGAATATAACAATAGAAATTATGGATTTGAGAATTTTTATCTATATAATCTGAAATATCTATGATGAACACAAGATTAGACTGTAAAGCTTTTACTTAGAGAAACATAATATGAATTATAAGAATGTAACCTTAGATTTATTATGTTATAAGTGATTTGGAATTCCTGGCCGTGCAATGGAGTTAAGATTTATAAAATATAAAAGGGTGAATGTTATTTGATGATTATAAAAACCAAATTATAAATTTGAGGGGCACACATATCTACACAAAATGGATGTGATTTATATATTGCAAGTAATTTCTACTATGTTTGGAGTCAAATGGCAATTAAGAATTTCCAATTATGTAATCTGAAATGTCTATGATGAATATAACATTAGAAACTGTTGAGTCTAAGGCACGTAGTCTGAGAAACAAAATATATACAAACTGTAACATGATTGAATATATCAGGTGAGAGACATTTAATATCCCTACTTTTTGAAAGACTGATGATGATATTTGAAAATATATGAAATTGATGATGATATATGAAATACTGATATGAAATACATGTATGTATAGATGTATATTAGAGTGAACATAGTACTAGAGATTACTTAATTATAGTATAAAGCATTAACATGGAGATATTAAGCACATATGAATTATAATATGATTAAGTAGCCAATATTAGATAAATATATTTTGTGGTGTTTTTTATCTTTGCTGAAATGCGGATTTCTCATGATAGTAAAATATTGATATTCTGAGGCATAATTGGTTAGCCAAGGATGTAAGAGAAATTATCTTAAAAATCAATCATTAGAATTACTATAACTTTAGGATGACTCACATCTCAAGCAAATTTTTAAGAGCAATAAGGTTGATGCAGTCAGATTTATATAATGGATAATATTGTATGAAATGCCTCCACCCTGCCTATATGTGGGGTTTTGTTGTTTTCTCTCTCTCTCTCTCTCTCTCTCTCTCTCTCTCTCTGTGTGTGTGTGTGTGTGTGTGTGTGTGTGTGTGTGTGTGTGTGTGTGTGTGTGTGTGTGTGTGTGTGTGTGTGTGTGTGTGTGTGTGTGTTTGTATTTATTACTTTTGCTTGTTTTGTGTGATCTCTGTTAGGTTTGTATGTCTATAGTGTGATAAAATAAAAAATATTTTTTTAAAAAAGAAGGCCCTCTTGTCTCTCCTTGCTATTCTTTGGAAGTCTGCATTCAATTTTCTGTAACTTTCCCTATCTCCCTTGCATTTGGTTTCCCTTCTCCTCTCTGCTATTTGTAAGGCCTCATTGGACAGCCACTTTGCTTTCTTGCATTTCCTTTTCTTTGGGATAGTTTTTGTTGCTGCCTCCTGTACAATGCTACGAGCCTCTATCCAAAGTTCTTCAGGCACTCTGTCCACCAAATCGAGTTCCTTAAATCTGTTCTTCACTTCCACTGTGCATTCATAAGGGATTTGGTTTAGATTATACCTGAGTAGCCCAGTGGTTTTTCCTACTCTCTTCAGTTTAAGCTTGAATTTTGCTATGAGAAGCTGATGATCAAGAGCCACAATCAGCTCCAGGTCTTGTTTTTGCTGACTGTATAGAGCTTCTCCATCTTTGGCTGCAGAGAATGTAATCAATCTGATTTCGATATTGCCCATCTGGTGATTTCCATGTATAGAGTCGCCTCTTGTGTTGTTGGAAAAGAGTGTTTGTGATGACCTGCTTGTTCTCTTGACAAAACTCTATTAGCCTTTGCCCTGTTTTGTTTTGAACTCCAAGCCCAAACTTCCCTGTTGTTCCTTTTATCTCTTGACTCCCTACTTTAGGATTCCAAACCCCTATAATGAGAAGAACATCTTTCTTTGGTGTCAGTTCTAGAAGGTGTTGTAAATCTTCATAAAATTTCAGTCTCCTCAGCATTGGTGGTTGGTGCATAAACCTGGATGACTGTGATAGGTCTGCCTTGGATTCGTATTTAAATCATTATATCATTTTGACATTATATCCCATTACAGCTTTTCCCACTCTTTTGTTGACTATGAGGGCTACTCCATGTTTTCTAGAGGATTCTTGCCCACAGAAGTAGATATGATAATAGTCTAAACTGAATTCGCCCATTCCTGTCCACATTTGTTCACTTACTGCCAGGATGTCAATGTTTATTCTTGCCGTCTCGTGTTTGACTGCATCCAGCTTACCAAGGTTCGTAGATCTTACATTCCAGGTTCCTATGCAGTATTTTTCTTTGCAGCATCAGACTTCCCTTTCACATCCACAGCTCAGTGTCCTTTCGGCTTTGGCCCAACCACTTCATTAGCTCTGGAGCTACTTGTCCTCTGCTCTTCCTCAGTAACATGTTGGACACTTTCCAACTTAAGGGGCCCATCTTCCAGCATCATATCTTTTAACCTTTTGTTTCTATTCATGGGGTTTTCTTGGCAAAGATACCGGAGTGGCTTGCCAATTCATACTCTATGGATTGTGTTTAGTCAGAACTCTCCACTATGACTTGTCTGTCTTGGGTGTCCCTGCACGGCATAGCCCGTAGCTTCCCTGAGTTACTCAAGCCCCTTTGCCACAACAAGGCAGCAATCCATGAAGGGGTTGTAATATTATACCTTCTTTCATATATATCATATATTTTTGTATATTGTAATATTATATCTTCTTTCATCCTTGGTAGGGTTTAACTTATCTTCCTCTTCATCCCTTAACATTTATCTTTATTTATCAAGACTTTAAACCATTCCATTTTAGCATCACATCTCCATTTGGTCCCATACTCTGAGGACATACCCTAGCAAAGCAACACCCAATAGTAACAAATCCTCTAACTTTAACTATTTTCCTTTAAAAAAAAACCTAGCCCCAAAACCCTCACCATTGTCAGGTTGGGGAAACAACCTGAATAGAATTGTTAAATCAAGTTTGTAAAATGACCATAAGTATTGTCAGAATCAGAAGTGTAAAGTAAAGCAAAGCTTGAATATACACAGCTGAGGTGATTGTTACAGCTGTGAATGTAAACGTAGGATTGGACAATACTAGGATAAAATTAGCAGCACTAGGACACACAATCTGTGGGTTGTTGTGGATTGTTGCTGGTGATACTGTTGGAGAAACTGTAGAGAAGAATCGTATTGTTCCTGTTGCTGAGAATCCTGGTGGAAGCCGTGTCTACGTGCTTGATAAGAGAAGGAACTCTGGCAAGCTGGAAGGAACTTATGGTATTCAACTACTGAACTTATTTAAATGATATATGCACTAAAACTCTGTGAAAACTACTGTGCATTATTTTGGAACTGAAAACTTGCCTGTATATATTGTTCATAATAGAATATCTACTACAGTGGGGTCTCTACTTAAGAACTTAATCCGTATTGGAAGGTGGTTCTCAAGTTGAAAAGTTCTTATGTTGAATCTGCATTGAAAACCATTTAATCCGTATCTGCTCTTTTCCGTCCATAGAAACTACAGTGGAACCTCTACTGAAGAACTTAATCCGTTTTGGAATGGTGTTCTTAAGTTGAAACGTTCTTAAGTTGAAGCAAAATTTCCCATAGGAATGGACTGAAAACCAATTAATCCGTTCTGGCTGGTTTTTTTTTTTGTTTGTTTTGTTATGTAGAGGTGCGTTCGTACATTGAAGCATTAGTTCCCATAGGAACTAATGCAAAGCTGGTTAATACATACTCTACCACTAGGGGGAGATTTTTTTTTTCAACCTAAGATGACCTAAGGTTAAAAAAAGAGCAGGAAAGGTTTTTTTTTTCCTGTTCTTATCTTGGATTTCTGTTCTCAAGTAGAAGCAAAATTTAGCAAATGGAGCTGTTCTTAAGTTGGATTGTTCTTAAGTAGAGACGTTCTTAAGTAGAGACCCCACTGTATCAACACTATCCTTGTGCCTGGTGTATTCATAATCTCAGTGAAGATCTTATTTGGCTATCATACTTTGGTGTTCAGCTGGATTCCGCTACTCTGTCAACTGTTATATTTAATAATATTCCTCCCTCTTTTTGGCACGATCCTACCTGGCCACGGGTAAGTGCAAAGTCCTGCACCTTGGAAAAAGAAACCAATTGCTCAATTACAAGATGGGGGATACTTGGCTCAGCAAAATTACGAGTGAGAGGGATGTTGGAATTGTTGTAGATTGCAAGCTAAATATGAGCCAACAATGGCTTTTTTATTAATCCAGGTTTTCCAACTCTTCCTTCGCTTTCTCCTTTCATGGGTTCACCATTTTCAATTCATTTATGGACTTGCAATGCCTTTAAATTGAGTACAGTGGTGCCTCACATAGCGATGATAATCGGTGCAGCAAAACTCGCTGCAAAGCGATTTCGTCGCTATGTGATATTAAAAAGCCCATATGAATGCATTGAAACCCCTTCAATGCATTCCTATGGGCTAAAATCCTCCATACGGCAGCCATTTTTGCTGCCCGGTAAGCAAGGAATCCATCCCAGAAAACAGTGGGTGTCCATTTTTTTTACCCGGCGGTCATTTTGGAACCACCGATCAGCTGGTAAAAAAATCATCACTTTGCGATGATCGGTAAGCGAAACAGGGTACCGATCATCACAAAGTGATTTTTCCCCATAGGGAACATCGCAAAGCGATCACAAAAAGTTAATTGCTATGCGATTTCGTCATTAAACGGGGCACCCGTTAAGCAAGGCACCACTGTACTGTACTGTGGAGGAAATTTGCAAGTAAACCATGGAACTTTTGCTGTAAAACCTCAATTCTAATCAAATCCTATCCTTGTATTTCTGAGTAAGCTGGTTGGATACCTCTGTGGTTTAAATATTTGGTTCCAGAACCAGAGGTTCACTGCTGTGTCTCCCAAGGGTAAGGTCAGCCTGTGTGGCCCTTGGGAAACTGCAAGGTACCAGAAGCAGGGAATGGGGAATGACTTTTGAGTATTCTCTACCTAGAAACCCCCCCCCAAAAAGGGCTGCCATCAGTCAGAATTGACTTGATGGCCCATGATTAATATTATTTCAGATAGTGGTTAATATTAATCAACTACAATATATTTTCCCATCCCTGTCCCTTTGGAAGTATCAGTTCAGGCAAGGTGAGTCCATGCTGTTTGCACAATACGGCTAATTTTTCAAATGTTGCCTGTAAAGCCTTCAGGAGACATATGCCTTTCAAAGGAGTCAAAGACAGAACAAGCTCTTTGGTTTGACCTCCAGTTAGTTTCTGCTCTCTGCTATATTCTCAATACATCTTTTTTTTCTCTATCAGGTAACAAACTCGATGGCCAGAATTATTGAGAGCCTCTTCTTCTGGCCCTGAAAAGAGTCAAGTGTGAAGCCGGGAAGAAAAGCTTAGAAAAACCCATGAGCTAAAAGAGAAATGGCTTAAACTCCTGAAGTGTGAAGACAGCTTCAGACCAGTGCTGCTAGTTCAGATTAAAGAACTCACCCTAGGGAGAAATCATACAAAAACATGGAATGTGAAAACAGTTTCAGCAGGAGAAGAAATCTGCGTTCACATCAAACTCACACAGGGAAGAAACTGTACAAATGCATGGAATGTGGAAAGAGCTTTTGTGAGAATGGTCAGCTTGGGAGACATCAAAGGACCCACATTGGGGAGAAACCACATAAATGCATGGAATGTGGAAAGAGCTTTAGTCGGAATGGTGAACTTAGATTACATCAAAGGACCCACACTGGGGAGAAACCACATAAATGCATGGAATGTGGAAAGAGCTTTAGTCGGAATGGTGAACTTAGATTACATCAAAGGACCCACACTGGGGAGAAACCACATAAATGCATGGAATGTGGAAAGAGCTTTAGTCAGAGTGGTCATCTTAGGGTACATCAAAGGACACACAGTGGGGAGAAACCACATAAATGCATGGAATGTGGAAAGAGCTTTTGTGAGAATGGTAAGCTTAGGGTACATCAAATGACCCACACTGGGGAGAAACCACATAAATGCATTGAATGTGGAAAGAGCTTTAGTCAGAATGGTGAACTAAGATTACATCAAAGAACCCACACTGGGGAGAAACCACATAAATGCATGGAATGTGGAAAGAGCTTTACTAGCAGTGGTCAGCTTAGGGTACATCAAAGGACCCACACTGGGGAGAAACCACATAAATGCATGGAATGTGGAAAGAGCTTTAGTCAGAGTGGTCATCTTAGGGTACATCAAAGGACCCACACTGGGGAGAAACCACATAAATGCATGGAATGTGGAAAGAGCTTTTGTGAGAATGGTGAACTTAGATTACATCAAAGGACCCACACTGGGGAGAAACCACATAAATGCATAGAATGTGGAAAGAGCTTTACTGGCAGTGGTCAGCTTAGGGTACATCAAAGGACCCACACTGGGGAGAAACCACATAAATGCATGGAATGTGGAAAGAGCTTTAGTCAGAGTGGTCATCTTAGGGTACATCAAAGGACCCACACTGGGGAGAAACCACATAAATGCATGGAATGTGGAAAGAGCTTTTGTGTGAATGGTAAGCTTAGGGTACATCAAACGACCCACACTGGGGAGAAACCACATAAATGCATGGAATGTGGAAAGAGCTTTACTAGCAGTGGTCAGCTTAGGGTACATCAAAGGACCCACACTGGGGAGAAACCACATAAATGCATGGAATGTGGAAAGAGCTTTAGTCAGAGTGGTCATCTTAGGGTACATCAAAGGACCCACACTGGGGAGAAACCACATAAATGCATGGAATGTGGAAAGAGCTTTTGTGAGAATGGTGAACTTAGATTACATCAAAGGACCCACACTGGGGAGAAACCACATAAATGCATAGAATGTGGAAAGAGCTTTACTGGCAGTGGTCAGCTTAGGGTACATCAAAGAACCCACACTGGGGAGAAACCACATAAATGCATGGAATGTGGAAAGAGCTTTAGTCAGAGTGGTCAGCTTAGGGTACATCAAAGGACCCACACTGGGGAGAAACCACATAAATGCATGGAATGTGGAAAGAGCTTTGGTGAGAATGGTAAGCTTAGGAGACATCAAAGGACCCACACTGGGGAGAAACCACATAAATGCATGGAATGTGGAAAGAGCTTTAGTCTCATTTATGCCCTTAGATTACATCAAAGGACCCACACTGGGGGTCCTTTAAAAGCCAGTAAAAAGAATGAAAGAAATGAATTCCTAGATCCATAAGGCTGTAAATAATTAAAAATTCCTGATTTATACATGGAGCAAAGAAATATAATAAAAATGGGGAAGTTACTTGTTGAATGTCTTAAATGGTTAATAAGTATAGGTAATGCTTAGATTACATATTCTGATCACAATTATTTAGAAGGTATTGATGATGAATTAGAAACATGAAGATACTAAGTAACTTATGAACTATAATTGGTCTATGCAACTAAGAATGGCTTGAATATAAGATCAATACAGGTTTAAGTTTATATATTAGACAATTTATTTATGTTAATCTTTAGGGTTTATGTAGTCAGATTTATATATTAAATGGATATGGTCTAAAGATGCTTAGTAGGGCAATATGGTTAATGTAGTCAGGTTTATATGTTAGATGGATATATTCTCCCCACATATATGTTTTGTGTTTGTTTTGTATGTTTGTGTATAATAAAAAGAAAAAGAAAAATGTGATTGGCTGACTAACGAATTGAATCAGATTAAAGAAGAAGTTTTTTAAAACCTAATCAATAAATTAAAAATCAATAAGTCACCGGTCCCAGATGGCATCCACCCAACTGTTATTAAGGAACTGAGAAATGAAGTTGTTGAATTCTTAACTAAGATATACAACTTGTCATTTAAAACAGTCCATTCATTTTGTTTTACTTGTGAGTAGACTCTGCTATTTTTGTTCACATTGGAGGCCCATATTTCTACCAATGGGGAATATCTACACCCCGAGAAGCTGGAAATAGATTTTCTGTCATTGGCAGGCTTCACTTCTCTCTCTCTCTCTCTCTCTCTTCCTTCCTTCCTTTTTCACATGTGG